>NW_015387279.1:177135-185995 GCF_001527695.2 Protobothrops mucrosquamatus | reverse complement strand
GTTTTGGGTAAGTACTGAGAGATTCTACCTAAGGTTTGGGAGGACCACATCCTATCCTGGGGATCCAAAATATTTAAGCAGTGAGAGAAAAGAACAGTGCTGGCAGAAGAGAACAACAGAAATAAAAGTATGAGAAAGGAGACCCGGAGAGAACAAATATTGATAATCAAAGCATAATATGACCACAGCATGTTATGGGGTTGTTGGGTTTTTTTTTGGGTGTAGGGAATACCAATTAACAATGGATAATTTGAAAGAAAAAAGACCACCCAAAAAGAATTGATCAGATTTTTGGTGGGAGGGTGGGAGTCAAGTAGATAAATCTCTTGATAAGAACAATCTGAACAATAATCAACAACAAGATGATTCAGGAGAAAAGATTTGTTCAATCCATTATGCTGATTGTGAGAAGGTGGTGAGAAACGTAAGTGAATATCAGCAGGAGATGAACAGAAGTTGAGAGATCTACACTGTGATCATCCCAACAGAGATGTATTGATGAGGTTAGTCAGGAGATAATCATCAAGAATAACGGGAGACTAACAGCAGGATCCTGAGAGATCCCAGCAGGTAGAAAATGATATAAAGAGGAAAGAAGGGGGTGATTGGGAGGATTCATATGTCCTTCTAAGCTCAGATCAAACCAATCACGTTAGCGAGATAATATACTGTAAATCCAGCCACATAAAGTATGATTTATGCTCTAAGTCAGTGCTTCTCAAACGTTTTCCTTCATTACCCAAAATCACTCATCAGAAAGTTCTTATTTAAATGTCCCTATTGGGATTGATTTTTTTTGTGTGTGTGGTTTGTGTGTAGTTACACCCCCTCAAAACTCCACTTTTACCCAATTTTGGATAATTTACACAGATTTGGGAAGCACTGCTCTATATATGAACCCAGCCCTTGTCATTTATTCGACAAACCAATATTCAAAGTATAGTTTAAAATACCCTTTGGTGAAATGGGTGGCATATAAGTGTAATAAATGAAAAAAAATAAACATAAAATAAACATCCATTTATTTACAGTAAATTAACAGAGAATTATGAAAATTGGTACAAAGCAGAAACATCTGATTTCCTAATAAATAGTTTAGGTGGAGTGAAAAGGTAGGTATACAGACTTTAGGAGATTAAGACACAGATTTAAAACAACTGAACTAAGCAGAAAGTAAACTGAAAAGACAAGATTGGCCAGGATGTATTGAGTGAAAAAAAAAAAAGATTTAGACGAATGACAGAGATGACTTTAAATGCACAAAAACATCTAATTTTTTGTGTTTGATTCCAAATTAATTAATTAATTTATTTATTTATTTATTTATTTGATTTGTATCCCGCCCTTCTCCTTACCGGACTCAGGGCAGCTGACAGCCTTATAAAACCAATATTACAGTAAATATCAAATTAAAACCAGATTAAAAGGAAATATTTGTAATGGCCTAATAATTAAAATTTCCCTTAAAAACCCCACTAAAATTCCCTAGGCCAATCCCGCTTGTTGGAAAAGCCATGTCTTTAGGGTGCGGCGGAAGGAGGGGAGATCCGGGATCACCCGGATCTCTNAAAAATCTAACAGTTATGTTGAAATAATTATTTTTAAATTTTAAATTAAGATGAAAGATAAAGTGAAAGCCTAATGTATAATTTCATGTTAACATAGCTAATAAATGACCCTAAAATCACTTATAATATAATAGTTTAATGTATATCCTTAATTTTAGGTTTTGGCTGAATATTGCTAAATCTCATAGAGATTTTTGAGTGGTGGGGCGGTTGCACTGGGTTAAATTAAATCAGCAAAAAACTATAATAACTATAATAAGTAAGACACTATCTACAGAACTAGAACAAAAGTTATGCTGCCAGGAATTACTTGTTTTACTAACCAGTTATTGCACATTAAATGTTAATAAAAAAGGTTCAAAAGCTGAAAAATCAAGCTCTTAAAAAACGTATCTATAATACAATTCAATTCCCAATAAATTCAAGTTGTTGGTCATTACCTTTAAAGCCCTTTATGGCATGGGTTCAGGATAATAATCCATGGTATAAACCCATGTTTCATCCCAATGGGACTAGCTCCAGAGGAAAAGGCCTACTTCAGATTCCATCTGCCCATAAATTTTGGTTGGCAAGATTCAGGAGAATAATATTCTGGAATATTCTACCATTGGAGGTAAGATCTGCCCCCCATACTCCTGGCCTTTTGGAAGAGCCTGAAAACTTGGCTCCGCTTACTGGCCTGGGACCCCAAAAGGGGCATGACACATTGAGGGTGGCTGATGGGGTAAAGAAAAAATCCCCATCCCTCATGTCACCCATCCTCTTGGTTTTTAGCTTTCCATTTAATCCTCTTAATTTTAATCACTTTGTATTACCCTTTTTAACCTTTTTATTATATTGTAAGCTGCCCAGAGTCACTGTATCAGTGAGAAGGGAGGCATAAAAATTTAATACAGGTAGTCCTCAATTTACAAACGTTCATTCAGTGACCATTCAAAGTTACAATGGCACTGAAAAAAGTAACTTATAACATTTTTTGCATTTACGACCAACTCAGTATCTCCACAGTCATGTGATCAAAATTCAGATGTTTGGCAACTGACATGTATTTATGACAGCTGAAGTGTGACAGGGTCATGTGATCAACTTTTGCAACTTTCTGACAAGCAAAGTCAATAGGGAAGGCAGATTCACTGAATTAAATGTGTTACTAACTTAACAACTGCAGTGATTCACTTAACAATTATGGCAAGAGGTTATAAAACTCACTTAACAATTGTCTTGTTTAGCACTGGAAATTTGGATTTAATTGTGGTGGTAAGTCAAGGACTACTTGTGAATGAATGAATGAATGAATGAATGAACGAACGAACGAACGAACGAACGAACGAACGAACGAACGAACAAATACTTTGGAGAAGCACTTACAGAATCTGGATCTCTTTGTTGCTCTAGAAAAGCAGAAAACTCTACGAGTCTGAGTTTAGTTGTTCCAATAGATCGACCTTGCCAAGCTGGAACAGAGGGTGCTGGAGCTGACGTGGGTTCAAATCCTAAAAAAAATTGTTACAAACTTAACAATTTATTTGTTGCTCTAGATGGTAAATAGTTACATGCTAAATTGTTTTCCAGCTTGCTTTTAATAGTTCTGATAAACCGAAACAGTATAGTTATAGAATCCATTTTAATTTTAAAGCAAACATTTAAATGTATACTACTTTACTTCCAAATTTTAATTCTTCTTTGTGAACCAATGAAACTATTAAAGATTTTGTTGCTTAGGGTCTTTATAATTCCTTCATTTGTTAACGGTAAGTTTTAAAATACTGGTACGTCACATAATCATTTTTGGCAGATATATTATAGCCCGTAGTATATTCTAGACATCCATGATCAGCCATATATGTACATATTAAGGCAAGACTAATATTTAAGATTTCCTAGAGCATTATCATCTTGGGGAGCCCATGGAAATAAGCAAGTGGGGCCTGCGACAAACAAGGGAGCAAATTCTGAACAGAATAACTAGCCCAAAATACAAAGGTAGCTACAAAGTGCAGAACAACAGTGATCAGTCCAGGAATGCTGAGGGATGGAGTAGTCTGCCCTCCTTCCCCACTGCAAGGTCAGGAGATCTGGAGTGTTTCAAAATGTAAGTGGGTGATGGTAACAGGGGGTGTGGAGGAGGCCCAAGCCTTGCAGGGTCAGGGGGGGACTAGGCCTGCGGAGACCCAGTGATGAGGGGAAAAACAGACGCATGGGGCTATGGGGACCCCAAGGGTTGGGGAACAAAACGCAGGGTGTCTCAGGAAGTGGTGGAGGCCTTGGAGTCCCAGGCCAGGTGGGCCTGTGCTAGACCTTCCAGAGCCTCCCCCATCCGAGGCATCCCATGTTCCACTTAACAATAGGGACAGCAAGTTGCGGGGTTGTTAAGCAAGGTGATCACTGTTAATGACATGTGATCATAATAGGCAGGCTCCATTATAGTCACCCAGAATCACTGTATTAGTGAGATTGGCAGCATAAAAAAATTAACAATAAATAAATAAAATAAATAAAATAGTCGTACGTAGAGGACTACCTTTAGTTATGATTCTATATGTAGCTATATATTGCAAATGTTATTCAAATGCAAATAAATTTCTAATACATTTATATAATTATCATGGGATATATTTTTTTGTTAACCTAGTATATTTTCTATAAATGAATCCGCTATTTCATTATATTTGTCCACACAAAGTCCACATATATATGCAATCCACAAGTGCAATCAAGTTTTTAATCCGCTGAGTGAAAAGGGTCTTTTCTTTTCAGTGCTGCAAAATCAGTCTTTAAGCTATGTAACGGCACTGAGAGTCCATTTACATTGTCCACCTATCAAATTTAACTCTTGAAAACTTTCTAGAAGTTTCACAGACTGTTTTCTAATGGGAAACTGGTCTTTTAAGCCAGGAATCCCCAATCCCTGGGTTGTGGCCTGGTACCGGGCCCAATGCATTCAGAACCGGCCCACGCAAGGGGCAGATGAGTATGCACAGCTCCACTTGCGCGAGCTGCATGTGTTGCACTCTCGTGTGTGAAGCTCCATTTGCATGAGTGGCGGGTGTGTGCACCCACGGCTTGGCAATTTGAGCTACATGTGGGAGCGTGCTTGCCTGCTGCTGCTCAGAACCATCTCCTCCCCCATCACCACTGCTGGTCCACAAAGACAGAAAGATTGGGGACCGCTACTTTAACCATTCCCTGGCTGCAGGCACCACCAGTTCAAACTACTGATTTTAGCTTATAAAACTCTATTGGCTATTGTAATTTTGACCCATCACCTCTCACATTAGTATGAAGATCAGTGGGTGTGGTTTGCAAGATGGTGGCCAGAAAGAGCTACTAAACAGCACTTTTCTGATGGAATTAAGGTTGGCTTTCATGCTGTCTTTTAAAGGTCAATTGAAGGCACATTTGTTTACTCAGACATTTATTTGCAAGATGACAACTGTCCCAAGACTAGGCTGCCTATTCAGCTGTCTTTGAACTGAGCTGCATTTTTCATGCTGGTACTCCAATTGGGCTATTCTATTGTTGTATGAGCGTTTGTTTTATAATTACTGGGTTCTTTTGAATGGTTTCTGAAAGTTCCTTTGGGAGAGAGAGTGGAATGAAATAAATGCATGGAATAAAATTTTAAAATTAAGAAGAACAGCAATTGTTTACAGGGTCAACTTGACACTGCAATTTGATTTCACTATTTTTGTTGTTGTTGTTGCCAACAAGGACAGTTTGAACGATTCTAGCTGAGTTGCTCCTTCATTAATGCTTCCACTGTGCAGAATTCTGGAATACACATCAAGCTACCGCTGTGCTCAGAAGCGGGA
This sequence comes from Protobothrops mucrosquamatus, assembly GCF_001527695.2. Lineage (NCBI taxonomy): Eukaryota > Metazoa > Chordata > Lepidosauria > Squamata > Viperidae > Protobothrops > Protobothrops mucrosquamatus. Next base: position 180,615 of record NW_015387279.1, on the reverse strand, counting down.
GCAATTGTTAACCAAGCCCCATGCATATTCTATAACTACTGATGAATGTGCAAATAATTATGTACACAAGTTCACATACATATAGATTCATTATTGTTAAACTAAATAAAGAGGCTACCAAATTTCCCTACATATTTTGATACATGTTTAACAACCACAACCTGTGCCGAGCGTTAAATATGGGCTGAGTTCCATCTACCCCCACCCGCATAAAACAAATTAATAAATATTACCTGAAATGGGAGTTGTGACTGTGGGCTGTATAGGATAGGCCTGCTGAACGAATGGCTTTATGCTGAAACAAACCAATAGACAATGAAATCACACACCATTACTTAGAATAATTATTAATAAAAATAAGTATATTTCATCTCATTGTAATTCAGTCCAGTGCAGTAATATTTATTGTAGATATTCTTTCATATTGAAAATAGAACCTTAATAAGTGCGTTTACTAAACTATTGACTAAAAAAAAGAGGTAGGGCAAATTCTGTTAAGGAGCATTTGATATAGGTTTTAACTCAGCTGCAAGCTAACCACAAATAGAGCTTATGGATCCTTACTGGGAAACATGATTATCATCTGCATCACAGATCTGCCATTGTTCCTGCCTTTTTATGGGTAACATATGGACCCAGTTTTAACTCTGGGAGATTTAAGGTGGCAGGATTCCTTCTTTCTTGCACAATAAACAAGGGTCATGCATAAGCTTCATAGGAGTGCTTTGCTATGACAGCAAAGCAATTCATTATTCCCGTGTTACCTTTAACTGCAAAGTGGACTGGCCACATTATCTCACTCTGAGGGTTCCTCTGGCAGATCCCAGTAAGGGAGTGAAGAAGCTTCTCCATTGTGCATGTACGGAAGTCTCTTTCAGCTACAGTTAAGTAGTAGAAGAGACTTAGAGCAGAGGTCACCAACCTTTGTCGATTGGCGGATTGGAGGAAAAGGGAGGGGGAAGCATTTTACATGCGTGCGTGTGCATGAGCATGGGGCTGCGAGCACACGTGTGCCACAAATGGGGCAGGGCTAGCGCCCACGTGATACTCACTAGCCCTGTCCCATTCTTGCATGGCACCTTGTTTCTGTGCCCTGTGGTGTGGCAGTGGCCTGTTTTTGCACATTGCAGTGTGGCAACAGCCTGTTTTTGTGCCCTGTGGTATAGCGGCGCCCCTTTTTTGTGCCCTGCAGCACGACAGTGGCCCATTTCCATGCCCTGTGGCACAGCAATGTCCATTTTTGCACCTTGCAGCATGGCGGCAGCATCCTGTTTTCATGCCCCGAGGCACAGAAGTGGCCGGTTTTTGCGCTCCATGGCGCAACGTCCTATTTTTGCACCCTGAGGCTACGGTGCTAGCACAAGTGAAGGGGTGTGCATGCACACACGCACACACTGGCCAGCCTGTCCCACGGCCCAGTGACCAGCAGGCCATGGCCCACTACCTGGCTGTGGCCCACAGGTTAGGGACCCCTGGCTTAGAGCAATGCACAACCTCTCCCAATGCACCTTTTTGTCTTGAGGAGAAGGAATTGCATTGCCTCTGGGCTGCAAAGTGACTTGCCAAGGCATACACAAACTATCTCCTATGGGCCTACTAAAGAGAGATTTCCCCCACCAATCCCCTCAGCTGCTCAAGTTACTTTAATTGGGGTGCAAAGTTCACTACTGTGACTCATCGGTCAAACACATGCACAAAGTCAAATTACTCAAAGCATAAACCAGAAATACTCATATCTTTTTAGTAATTGATTAGGTGATTTCAAAGACCAATCATAAATTCCCTTTGCCCAGTGCCATCATAACTTTGAATGGTCATTGAACAAGTGGTTGTAACTTGAGGACTATCTGTAAGATAGACATGTTTGTGACATTTTCTAAATTTCAGGAATTACTATTTTTACAGAAAAGTTTGATCATGCAAATACTATATACCAGTTATTACTTTCTTCATTTGTTGAGAAAGGGACTAAATTCTATTGGACTGGTAAGCATCATTTCCAACAGGTAGTCCTTGTTTAGAGACTTCAGTTGGCACTCAATCGTTCAGTAAAAAGTCATTAAATAAAATTGTGACTGTAATTACGAGCTTTCCTTTGCTTTACAGACTAGTGAAGATTGTAAATACAAGAATTGATCACTGAGTTACTTTTTCCACCACTGTTGTAAGTGCAAACAGTCACTAAATGAGGCAATGGCTACCTGAAAGTACAATCAGGCAAATATTCCATACTATCACATATGTAAACATACATAGGAAACCAGAGATGCCGGTTTCTTGATTTCCTACTTACTCCTGAGAAGATCCGGGCTGTCCTGTTTGTAGCATCCCAGGCCAAAACTAGATTGAGGCAAAAGGAAAGAGAAAAATGAAACACAGAGATTTACAGAATAAAAGTTGCTTTCATTAAAGCACATTTTTAAGCCAAAAATTTTATAATGGAAAAGGGGAAGAACCTTTTATGGATAAGTTAACTGATTTTAGGCATATCCTGTCAATCACTTTTGGGTGAAAATATATTTTTATTTTAGCCAATTAACTTACTCCAGGTGCTCCAGGGAACGTCGGACGGGGAATTCCTGGCAAACCCAACTTATTGTGAATCGCTGTTGCAGACACAATTTGAGCGGAGGACATGGCTGCCATGTGCTGGAGTGCTTTGTCCTTTGCAGTCTGATCCTTTAACATGACAATTACAGGCAATCATTAATACTCCAGACCCAACAAAGCACACTGAGCAAGCACAGTTAGAAAGCATATGTGCTAAAATTAAACGGCACAGGAAATGTGAAAAATACAGAGCATACCATGCAGAAAAATGTAGCTTGGGGGGGGGGGAAATAAAATACATTCCAACTGCATCAGGGCAAAGTTCTTTGCTCAATATTATTATGTTTAATTCTAAAAAAGATTCTCTACTGAAAAAAAGTAGGAAGTCGACTGAATGAGAATTGAAAACTGGGATGGTGCCACAACAAAGTAGGAAGGATGCTTTGCTGAGCCGAAAATGAAACTCTGAAACAGCAATAAACTCCCATTGCTAGCTGACAATAAAGTCTTGGTTTAAATATGTACATCTGTAAACTCTAAAATAAATGCAAATCCTTTGCACATCAGACCTCATCTAACTTCTTTACTCTCAGGAAGCCTAAAAGTCATCATTTTAAAGGCTGCTGTGTATTCTCTGATTTGTACAGCAAGGAGAAATAGAGCAGCACTACAATGCATGGCAGGAGTTTGCAAGAATTAGAGTAAGTTTTATCTGAAGTGGTTGAAAATGTAGCACAGAATTCAATGAATCCAGCCATAGTTCAGTCCCTATTTCTTTAAAGAATATACAATATACACATGCACTGAATATCTTCCTAAGGAACAAGGTTTAAATCAGGGGTGTCAAACTGCCGGCCCGCGGGCTGGATGCATCATAGCGAAACCGCGCCCACCCCACTGCCGGCAATGGCAAAAAAGTCGCAATACGTC
>NW_015387279.1:134050-177035 GCF_001527695.2 Protobothrops mucrosquamatus | reverse complement strand
CAATTGTGGGCAACTAGAGCAAGAATCAGGACCTGAGAACATTGTAGCAAATTATAACGTAGCTGGTTTAGCTTTGAATAAAAAATCTGAATGAATAAAGCATGGTTTATTTTAGGATAATAAATTATAGACTTAAATAAGAGTTTGTTATTGGCTTACTGACTCCAATTCTATCTCAAGCACTATGTGCAAACAGGGATACATGATTTGTGGGATTCTGTCTTACTTTGGGTTTGTCCCTTGCCTAATCCTCTAATCAATCCAGAGGGTGCAAGAAAAGAACAGCTAAAAAGAGAAGAAACAAGCTAGGAATTAGCTAATGAAGCCACAATTATTTTGCTGGTTTGTTTCCAGTTTGCTTAATAATGAATTTATGAACACAGTTGTTGTCTCTTATTTCCTAACCGTCCTAAGATATAAGACTTGCCTTGTTAATCACACAAAGGCAATCACTTATATTCCCATAGGTGGCCACTCTTGAATCATAGAACTTAACTAGCCCAAGTTCCAGCTTTGGACCAATAGGTCTGGATTCTGGCTTAACAATCTCTAACATTATGTCAGTGATTGCACAGCAAGAATTGCTAGTTTTAACATTTTCCTTCCTATGTCAGAAAGACAGAATAACTGTTTTAAAAGGGAATGTCATTGCTAAACAAATGCATGCAACTTCTGTGTAGGACTGGAATAATGCCAGCATGGCTGATCTCTATACTGTATTATATACAAGCCCACATAGGAATCAGGCACAATTGAAGAGTAACAAATTAAGTTATGGGATTATGCATCAAGGTAAAAACTAAGAACCATTTACGAATTATAGTTCTACATATGGACTAACACTGCATTTAAATTTTATGTTTCTCTTAAGACTTTTAATATCTACATTGTTGTTTGATTTATTAAATAAGGACAGGATTCTTGAATTAGACAGAATTTTTTATTAATTCATTGTTCTGACTCATTGAAATTAAAGCGATTATTATTGACTAATAGTTAGATTTTAGAAAACTTCTAAAGGGTTAAACTCAATGTTTTAACAGGGAGGATTAATCTTAGTTCAGCTTTTTATTTACTCTTACACTATTTATAACCCCTTTTCTCTTTTTTTTACTGTGATTTTAAGCCTCTACTAAATAAATACATAAATCTTGAAGTAAGAAAGAAAAAAAATGGGGGTGCTTGGATATATGGCTGCCGAGAGGCTACAGATAAAAGATTGGGGGTTCATATGATGTGGAGAAAGCCAACTGCTACAGAGAGATGCATTTGATTCAGTGGTGGTATTCAGCCAGTTTGCACCACTTCGGCAGAACCGGTAGCTAATTTTTTGTTGCCCAGGCCCAGAACGGACTTCCGGAAGTGGCATCCACACAGAGAACCAGTTGTTCATACATTTGAATCCCACCACTGATTTGATTGATACCATCCATGCATTTGTGCCATTCACACATAGATTCCGCCTGTATGGGGTTTTCCCATTGAGTGGCAGCATCTTTGGAGTTACAAGCTGTGCATGAATGGGCTGAAATGGGCAATATTCCAAACAAATACTAGCCAGGCACTGATTTATTGACAAATAGAAGTTATATTATATTCATTCACATTTTTCTCAGAGATCGTTTGTTACTACTGCTGTATAAACAACAGCAAATTTGATTTTAATGGAAGTGATTTAAATGGAATTTACATTTTACTTCAAAAGTTTAAAATCATGGGATAAATCATGGTTTTAGGAACTGCTCAACTTTGGACGTAAGACTGAATAATGAAGGGACAGAAGCACTAAGAGGCAAACCTATGATTACAAGCAAAGTTGCAAGCATGCTGGCTAGAAATGCATGCCATCCAATATGGAATACAGATTCACACAAGTATTCCCTTGAAAGCTCATACAGAGTAATGAGAAGTGAGCAGCTTTTTAATTTGAACAGCTCCTTTAGAAGCAGAACAGGCTAACAGTATAGTTAAAGCTACTAAATATATATATATGTATACATGTATATGTGCGCATACATACACATATGCATACATACGTATACACATATCTCTGCCAAGCATAGCTAAAGTATATATTTGTTTTACTGATAATACTTACCATGCTTGTTACCTGGATGTAACAACAAAAAGTTTGTTAAAATTTTTCTGTATAAGTGCAATTTCTTAGCAAAATAGGCTACAGCAAATTAAAAAAATAGAAGGGGGTTGCAGTTCATTCAATATTTACAGGAATGTTAAATTTTTACCTAGAACCTGATTCATCAAAAGAGGAAAAAAGGGATTTAAGAATAGTCATGTTGATAACTTTAATAAAACTGAACACCTCGTTCTGGCAACATTAGACTTAAACACTGATGGTGGAAGCTCCTGTATCAAAAATGAGATGCTGCCTATTTTAAGCTAGCTGATGGAGGGTGGGGGATTGATGGCAGGAGAGCAGCTGTTTATAGTGTGTTCTTCCGTCCATCCTGCACAGAACATGAAACCGAAATCTGATCAGGTGTTAATGTTCCAGAAATGGCCCTGACACTTGTGGACCCTTCTCTAAGCTGCCCTTGTAGTCAGAGGGGAGATCCTGAGAACAGCATGGCTGCAGAAGAACCAGAAAATATACTGGCAGGGATGAGAAAGTACCTATTCCAAAGGTTGACCAACTCTCTGACTGATTTTGTTACCTAAGCTTTTGGATTTTGTTACCTAAGCTCTTATAATTTTAAATATGAAAAATAAACAGTGCTAGTTCTAAATCACATCTTATTTTCTGTACACTTATTGTAGAATACATCACAACCACAGCCTATCTACACAAAATTTTGAGTGCAAGAGTCGAGCTATGGATATTCATCTCAGCAACTAAGCCTCCAAAGAAATAATGTTGTTGTTGTTGTTGTTGTTGTTGTTGTTATTATTATTATTATTATTATTATTATTATTATTATTATGCCCCTTTTTATATTTGTAACATAAAGCAGCACAAATACCTAATATCTCCCTCCTATTTTCCCCCAAGAATCTCCTTACCAGCTGGGTTGGGCTGTGAGAGAGTGACTACTAGCCCAAAGCCACCCAGTGGCTTTCATGCCTAAGGGAGAGCTCCTAGACCAGCATTTAACCACTATACCAATCTCTATTATTTTCATATTATACCCTGTCTAGCCAGTCAAAGGGATTCATAACAATTATTAATTGGGGAAGCAAGGTCAAATATGCAGATTCCTTTTCATATTTGGAGACTGTAATGGTTGGGTTCATCTGAAACACTAAGCTTATATTTTTAATCTTGGCTTACCAATAAATCACAGTTGTCTGGGGTATTGACTAAACAATAATCCTATTCTGCACATAATTCTCAGACGCAGCAGGTGAACTCCAGGTAAAAATATTAAGCCATAATATTAAGTCATAACAAGATTACCTGTGTGACCAAGTAACAAAGCAACGTTACTTTGCAACGTTTCATTTTCAGACTTAGTACACTGATTCAGATTCTAGAAGCCTAGCACTGCTATGTCTTTATCAGTGTGTAAGAGCAAAATAGTAGATTTTATACCTTTTAAAAAAGATATATACTACCAAGTAATATTTGTTGCTATGCCTCTGGCTGTTGGCTTGCCTGCTTGATTTCTGGCATAAAGTTATCTCTAGCAGATAATGTCCTTGTTTGTTCTGGAACCAATAAGGATCACCACCCTCTCTCCTGATAATTTTTATTTATTTGGGGATATCTGCAGGACTAAACAGACCTCCCAGCTTTGAAAGTAAGGAAGAGAGAAGATTTGGCCTTCTGTCTTAATCTGCAGTTCTGGCTTAACTCCTAAGAACTGATTAAATCAGTCATTAAAATGTTATATGATGTTTGAGCAACTAGTGAAGAAGTCTACGTCCAATTAAAACTGGATGGGGAATTTAGGCAAGGAGATTAGCAGTAATTACCTAAACTGGAATTTGGCCAAGATACATGACTTAACACCCTTATTCTCCACCTCTGAGTGCACTGGGATCTTTAATGAACTCAAGTAATCAAAACCTTGACTTCTTAAGAAAACCTGCATCTATTTTCGCTGTCAGTTATGCAGCAGTTAATATGAAACAGCTTAATTAGAATAAGGTAAAAATTATGAAGTTTCTAGTGCAAATTTGAATAGAAACTTGACATGAATTATTAAACTATTAAATCATTAAATTATGAATTAATCTTCCTTAAAACCTTGGAGCAAAGTAGCATTTCCTTGGATAGCCATGAAAAGATTTTTTTTGCTTTTTTTTTTAAATCCATAAATATTTAAGCTCTATTAAAACAATTGCTTTGACCAAAGTAATCACAATGCTTCCTAAAATAGTAAACATGGACAAATATTCTATACCCTAAATTTCCCAAAGAAAATATATCTCCAGTGAAACTACATTCAGTAGCATACTCTCCTGCACTATTATGGTCTCTTGTCAGTTGCATCCCATTTTTCAGGAAAAAAAGGATTAAGTTTGGTCAAATGTATGAAGCCTGACCTTATAAAGCAGGCGTCCAAAAAATAAAATAAAAATAAAAATTGTTGGTGGTTATGATTGCCTGCCCACTCAGACTGTTGCAATTTATCTACAGTTCTTTACTTGAGTTCAGATTCACACATAATGTGAATACCGGTAAAAATAAAAAATAAAAACAGCTGCTGTAGTTCAAAATATGCATGTAATGGACTGAAATTGAGATATGGGTTTTTCCATGTACGGATAGTCCTGGATTTACGATTACAACTGAGCCGAAAATCTCTGTTGCTAAACAACACAGTTATTGAATTTTGCCCCATTTTATGATCATTCTTGCCACAGTTGTTAAATGAATTACTGCAACTATTAAGTTAGTGTTTTTAATGAAAAGAAGGACTAGGGGTTACATGTTAGCAGTGTTTCACTATCTAAGGAGCTGCCACAAAGAAGAGGGAGTCAAGCTATTCTCCAAAGCACCTGAAGGCAGGACAAGAAGCAATGGATGGAAACTAATCAAGGAAAGAACCAAGAACGGAGGAAAAATTTCCTGACAGTTAGAATTATTAATCAGTGGAACAACTTGCCTCCAGAAGTTGTGGGTGCTCGAACACTGGATGTTTTCAAAAAGAGATTGGACAACTGTTTGTTTAAAATGGTGTAGGGTCTCCTGCTTGAGCAGGGGGGTTGACTAGAAGACTTCCAAGATCTCTTCCAACTCTGTTATTCTGTTATTAGTAACACAATTGTTAAGTGAATCTGGCTTCCCCATTGACGTAAGGTCGCAAAAGGTCATAACATGACCCTGGGATACTGCAACCATCATAAATATGAGTCAGTTGCCAAGGATCTGAATTTTGATCACATGATCATGGCAATGAACATAAGTGTGAAAATCAGTCATAAGTCCCTTTTTCCAGTGTCTTTGTAGCTTCAAACTGTCACTAAATGAATTGTTGTAAGTCGAAGGACTACCTGTACTTATATTTGCACATGTATAGATCCTCCTATGAAACTGGGAACCTGAATACATGTGGGATTTTTCTTTTTTTACTTTTTTTTTTTTACTTTTTATTACAAATAGCACTATTCACCAATAAATATTGTATGAATTTTAACAGTTTTGTAATTAACTGGTGATGAAATCATAATCATAATTCTTCATTATACATTGTAATAAAAGAAACTGGTGAATAAAAAACAGAAATTGGGAAGAAATTGGGATTAGAAACATTCAATTAGCAAAGGGACTGAATATTTATAAATGTGTTTGGGGTCAGGAGTAAAAAAAATTTGAGAAACCACTGAAAACAACATAAACCCCAGCTTGATAATTTGATATGCGATGTGGAATGAGAATTGTAGTTCAATGTAACCAAGTGGGAGGAGGTTGCATTATGCAATGTATTCATACATAATATAATGAAATAATTTTTAATGAATCAGATTCCAAGGTTTCCATTGCTTTTGAAAAAAAATACCAGAAAAACAAAATATGATCAGAAGTCATTCCATTTTTTTAAAACCATGGGAATATTTACTGAACGTTATATAACAAGAAACTCAATTTTTTTTTAATGTAAAACTGTTCTTCTCCCTTAAAGAATTTAATAAGTCCAATCTGCCTTTAGGAAATTAATTTCGTATTCCAGTAAGATAAAAAGGATATTTAATTTTAAAATTTCAAAGCATATATTGGTGTGGGTGTATAATATTATAATAATATATATGGACGCACACAAACATATGAATTTTAAAAGTAAAAGTATGATAAAAAAGAAAAGAAAAAACAACCTGAAATTTATTAAAAATGGATTTTATGTTAAAGCAGAAAACATGAGCATAATTTCCTAATAAGTAATTTCGGAAATCTTATTCCTGTTCATACATAGTATTGATTTGAATAATAGAGAAGGAAGAGGAAGAACAGGAGGGAGAAGGAGAAGGAGGAGGAGGAGGAGGAGGAGGAGGAGGAGGAGGAGGAGGAGAAGGAGAAGGAGAAGGAGAAGAAGGAAAACAAGTACCATGGAAGTACGCAATTGTTCTAAACAAAAGACAGTAGAATAATTGTAGCCATGATCTCCAATTTTCTTATTATCAGAGAAGGCAGTAGAAGACACAAAAGCTGGCTATTTCAGCCAGCAATAGCCAGCGCTGAAAAAAGAAAGCACATTCAAAAGCTGTCCCAACTTGCTGCTTAATGAGGAGCAATTAATCCATCTTATTGTATTTCAAAATGCAGAGGACTCCATTCACATCAAAGAGAATTTTTCAAGGCTTTTATTATTATTTTTTTCAATAAAGAGAAGCTACATAGAGCTATCTTTAGAAACCTGACAACAGTATTTTCTTTTTACATGCAAACAGTATGGAATGCCCACTAATGGATATAAAATCATTGCATACATGTGAACTGTAGGCATGTTGTTTTTTTTACTTCGTTTAATGAGTTCCTAATGGATACTGAAAACGAAGCAAAAATATTAATTAAATGTTACTGTAGACCAGTGCAAAATGAGGAGCTGCAGCATTTCCTAGGTGGATGAAAAGGAGCAATCCACATTTCCGAATCGATCATTGAAGATTTTATCAACTGAGTTCAAAAAGCTTTAGCCTATATTGGGCATATTTGTATAGTATAGTTAAAAATCCTGGATCTGGATAATTGTTTTCTACAATAATGAAAAAAGTGCAAAGAACAGTGGCATGCTCCTAATACTCAGCAATACTTACTCACGCCCTTTCAGTGCACTCCTTCTAGTACCTATTCACTACATAGCTTTTGGATGACTAACCAGTCACATATAAAGAGAGCTGCTATATAAACTGCAGGCTATAGAATGTTCAGTTCATCTACTCAATGTGTGAAAGTCAGAGGTGGGCCTGTATTTTTAATCCCACTATCAACCCCTAAACATTGACAGTTGAACTCTTATGAAATACTCATAATTCAGAAACACAGATTTTGCTTTCTAATGACTGAATGTAGTTATCAATACTACGATGCAGAGATGCTACGGCTGTCCTCCCTCCTCTTTTAATGCTTAAAAGTTGTTGTTTTTATTCTCATTAATGTCTTTAAATTTTTCAATGTCTTTTAAAAATTGCTGCTGCAAATTTGCTGCTGCAAAAAATACGTTGTCTTCCTTCACCAGATATTTCAGCCTGATGAAACTATGAGCACTGAAGAAATCTTCCTCCAGGTAACCTGAAAGCACACCTGGGAAAATAACACCTTGCTTTGCAGCATCTGGAACAGGGAATGATCCGCAAGGGCAAAGGATATTTCCACCACAGTGAACTAGCTGGGTGTACTCCTTTGAGTTGCTTAACTTTGCATGGAATTGCAGCAAGGGGACCATAGTTTCTCTGCACTTTTGAAGAGAGGCATCAGAGCATCTCACTTAAGGTTTCCTCAGCTATATGAGCAGGCAACAGTTGCTCAGTAATGCAGCATTCAGGTGTGCTTAAGTGTATTATATTTAGCAATACTAAATATAAATATAAACTATTTACATTCAATGGAAGTTGTTCATGGAACACTAGTATTGTGAAGAACATTAAGAAACACTGCAACACAAGTTATGTTATGCAAAATGTTCCAAATTGCAGTAGTTGATCTGTGATTATTTACAGTCTTCAGATTAGATAGATGGCTTTTTCAGAAACCATCCCTCAGTAAATCACGTTCAATAGATGGACAGAACTGCAAGTAGCATTGCACTCATTAGAATCTGCTACAGAGCAGAGTATACATTTATCTTAAAATTTGCATGCTACATATAAAAGATTATCTCCTATTGCCCATTTTATCCTCTGTCCAAATCCTCCTTCATGTTTAGAAAGTTACGGTGAAAGAAAGTCTTTCATATGATGTTAATAATTCAAAAAAAAAAATCCATTCCTCTCCTCTTTTAATTTAGTGGACATAGTCGCAAGTGAAGAATATAAAAGGACCATTATTTCTTAGAGAACTCAGGTTATGCTAAAATAATATATTTTTATATTCTCCCTGAAGCACACAGAAAATAGGTTGCCTACTATCTTGCACTTAAACTATTTTTTTTTTTTAGCAAATAACAACTCTTAAAAAAGGCTTATCATAACTTTGTGGCCATTTTTTTCTATCCATCTATCTTTTTAGCCTCTCCACACATATATTCTGATTTAACAGAATCATAATCTTATATTTATTTTGATGCAGGATCCAGATTTTCTCTAAACAGTTTTACTCTAGAGAATTCAGGTAACCCTACATTTCCAATTTTGTAGTACCCATAGGCTTAATGTACAAACCCATATCCAGCCCTAACCTCACATAGATCCAATCTTGAAGGCTGGATCCCATCTGATTTAGTCCTCCAAGTTTTCCTTAATAAGAGGAACAATTTTTCTTTCATTTACCTCACATAAAAATGAATTTTGCACAGATGGAGATACTCCCCGCATCACTCAAAGCTCATTTTACTGTGGCAGTCTGTCTCTTTGCACTGATGCATATCCTAAAATTGTGACAATGGCAAAAATTCTAAAAATGCAGCAAAGGATTCTTTAAAATATTCTTTAGACCGAGGGCATTCAGGACAAAGGATTCCTAAACTTTAAACAGTAGAGAGGCAACAAATAAGTACCTGCTGGGAAAGAGGACTTGTAAGCATAATTGGTATTTTTTCTGCAAAAAAAGGCATCTTCGCCACTACCATCACCATCACCATCGTTAACAAAAGGAAGTGCATAAGTAAGAAATAGGCACATTTTCTAAAAGGAAACTTTACTATTTTAGGTGTGGGTAAAAAACAACAACACATTTTATGGTTTCTTCATAAAACAGAACCATGACAATGTAAATGCAAAAGTTTAAGAATAGGCCATTTGCTAGGTATAACACGAACAAATTACTGAATTTATTGTCCACAAAGGAGGCTGCAGGTGCCCAGTATTAATTTAGGTGTGTGCTTAAAGTCAGTACACTCTTTTAATCGTCCAAACATGAGCTAAAACACCTTCTTTTAGTCATTAGATTGGATAGTTTTAGTCTGAAACGCTACAGCCTTCTCTATCTTTGCACCCCGGGTTAACAAGCAACATGTTTAACTTGACTTAGTTGTTCACCAAACCCAACTATCAGCCAGTTCAGCTCAAAAGCCAGCCAACAACAGCCACACAAGCCTGCCAGCATGCTGCCCGCAGCAGAGTCAAACCAGAAGCTCCTGACAGAACACTTATAAAGTGAGTCTGTGGTTGACCTTTTCCTGTTCCAGGACTGGGGCAAATCCCACTGATGGTATTTAATATTTCAGACAATGAAGCCTTGCCCAATCTGGTGCCTTCCAAAGTTTTTGGAGTACAATTCTCATAATTCCTGTCCCAATCAGGATTATATCATTTGTAGTGTATCATACTTGGAGCACATCAGATTTGAGAAGATTGGTACACAGTATTCACATGCTGAAATGTGTTTCTTTTGGTTGAATTGTTAAGGTATTTTGACTTTTTTTTTAAAAAAAAGGAATGATCACAAAAAAGATAGAAACAAAAGGGAAAAAAACCCTCCACTTAACCTGTCATTCCCCCCCCCCCCCAATACCTTTCCTATTAAAAAATATTCAGGAGCTTGCAATGCAAAATTTGCATTTCTTACATGTACAAAATGAAGCCTTGCTTGCTATGTTTGTTTGTTCTTGGAAATTAGAAAGAGGAAAAAAATGACCATCCCACTTTCTTAATTTCAAGTGAAGCGAGGCACAGCTTCTCCAGAATATACTCTTTAAGAAACTACCAAACTGAAATTGTGCAGCCCAATCTTCGTTCTGTGTACACAAAAGCCAGTCTTACTGTGCTCTGTGGACCTTAAGTGTGTAAGAGGAGAATGCAGGATTTCCTCTGCAAAGCCCACGTTTATCAGATCTGAGCAAAAGATTTCCACATCTTCAGGGAGTGCAGATTAAGCACACGGCTAACTTTTCTAGAGAAGAAACCAATCAGGTGGTTTCATTTGGCCAATATAAAAAGTGTGGAGGCTAGAACGATTTGCCAAAGGTAAACTCTGGACATTGCAGATAAGGATAACATCCCTGGAGGAAAAGTGTGAATTTAGCACTCATCTGAAAATGTATCTTTAAAAACAATACAGAAGAACTGCTACACTGATTTAAATCTCAGCTTTTACGATATGTGCTTGATCTTCTTTTATTTAACCAGTGTTTTGTCCCCCCCCCTCCATCTTACAAACTCTTATCTACTAATGAGATTTTAAAAGCAAAAAAACAAAAACAAAAAACAAGGACATATTTCCCTATTAAAGTTGGCATGCAAACAGTGAATAGCATTCCAAGGTGTTAAAATAGTTTAATATAGATGCTACTGCAGAAATCAGAGGGAGGGAAGGAGATTAAACACAAAGAAATGTCAACAGCTACCACATGCAAGGAAACTAGGTTACAAGAATCACAGCCCCAGGCATTCCTCCAATCACCAGGGAACACAGGAAGTAAAACGCATAGCAACCACAAGCCCCAAAGCAGAAAAGCGCATACCTTTAGCTTGGAATGAAAATCACGAGATTTCCTTCTGGCAAGAACCTGAATGTGACTAGACACCTGCAGGGTAGGGGAAGGGAGGGAAAACAAAGGAAAAGCCTGTAACCATGGAGATGAAAAGCCCCCTACAACTGGGCAAGCCAAACGTACCTTAATGGCAGCTTGAATTTCTCGAACTTTCTTCCTGGCTAAGACCTGTATGTGACTAGACACCTACATTGTTTGGAATTTTAAGGGGGAAAAAAAGGGGAGAACAAAGGGGAACGGGAGAGAAGAGAAATAAAAAAAAAAAGAACACGAGAAATCAAATTTGTGTCTGGAAAAAAGAAAAGAAAGAAAGAAAGAAAGAAAAAACCCAGAAAGTTTCTTTGGGGAAAGTATTTTGCATTGTCAGTAAATTTTGCTATTAAGAGATCATATTTCCCAGCCATGCACCATATTTCGTAGCACAAACATTTACCAGTGCTGGTCATCGCTGCAGTGATTTAAAGGAAGAAAAAGTTTTAGACTATTACATCTTGAGCTCTTTCCTTTAAATTGTTCTGACTACAGTCTGTGTAACTGTAATCTGATGATATTCAAATTTGCAGATGCTCTTCAAAAGTAAACAAATTAAAATTTAATTATATGGAAATACTAGATATATACACACACACACACACACACAAGCACAATAGTAAGCAAGCTTTATATCTTGTCCCAAAATAAATAGCTTAAAGCACTTAAATGGCCCAACAGCACTTCAATTAAACATTTTTATAAACACATACTTATGTACTGTATATTCTTATTGTAGTTGTTGCTATGACACTTTTTGTTTTAACTTACATATATATTGCCAGCATGGTAATCATTCTAGCCAACTTGTATCTAACCTAATTTCATGACATTATTTCACATTACATTAAAGAAAAAAGTTTGAGTTTGGGGGAGAATGCTATTCCCCCCCCCCACAAAAAAAAAAAGCTGAGACAGACACTGTCATAATGGGAAATTAAAAATAATCAATATACTGCAAGGCTGGTTATACTATGAATCATTTTTTTTAATCCAAGGATTAAATGCAGATATATGAGGATTATTTAAATTCCTTCACTGCAGTTTTCCTGGTTTGATCTACACTATGATATTATGAAGGGCACTATAATGTTACTAGCTACAAAGTAGAAAAGTAAGTAAGATTATATTCAGAATGCAAATATTTATTAATAAAAGTATGCAGTAAGAATTAAACTCCCATTAAGTCCTGTAAGGACAGAAAAATTACCCAATTGTCTCATTTCTTCTTTATCTCTCTTTAAAGCAGCTGTCTCACAAATCTACCTGGCTGTCTCCAGGGCACATATTACATTATGCAAATATTAAGACCTGATCATTTATAATTGTTGACAATTATTATTATGTCTGACACATCATCAAAATTACTAAATTTTACATTCACTCTGCACCTATAGGTTACAAATAAGATCATTGGTTTGATGTTCAGATTTTCTGCATTTCTTGTTTTCCATTAAGTATGTGTCAACTATTATTATGTTGGGTTTTGTCATTACTACAATCGAAAGTGTAGTGTCAAAAATGACCCTATGGTGAGAACTGAAGTAAAATTTAAGAATTATTAAATTACCTGAGTGGCAATAAATATATGACTGAGGTTTTAATTTTTTTATCTACACTTTATTTGTATTTGATTTATAATAATAATAATAAAGTTGGAAGGGACCTTGGAGGTCATCTAGTCCAACCTCCTGCTCAGGCAGGAAACTCTATACCATTTCAGACAAATGGCTGTCCAGTCTCTTCTTAAAAACTTCCAGTGTTGGAGCATTCACCGCTTCTGGAGGCAGGTTGTTCCACTGGTTAAATGTTCTAACTGTTAGGAAGTTTCTCCTTAGTTCTAGGTTGCTTCTCTCCTTGATTAGTTTCCATCCGTTGCTTCTTGTCCTGCCTTCAGGCGCTTTGGAGAATAGCTTGACTCTCTTTTTTGTGGCAGTCCCTGAGATATTGGAACACTGCTATCGTAACCCCCCTCGTCCTTCTCTTCATTAAACTAGACATACCCAATTCCAGCAATCATTCCTTACATGTTTTAACCTCCAGTCCCCTAATCATCTTTGTTGCTCTTCTCTGTACTCTTTCTAGAGTCTCAATATCTTTTTTACATCATGATGATCAAAACTGGATGCAGTATTACAAGTGTGGCCTTACCAAGGCATTGTAAAGTGGTATTAATACTTCACGTGATCTTGATTCTATCCCTCTGTTAATGCAGCCTAACACTGTGTTGGTTTTTTTGGCGGCTGCAGCATACTGCTGGCTCATATCTAAGTGATAGATCCACTAGGACTCTGAGATCCCTCTCACAGTTGCTACTAATGAGCAAGGTACCACCTATACTATACCTGTACATTTGGTTTTTCTTGCCTAAATGTAGAACCTTACTTTTTTCATCATTGAATTTCATTTTGTTAGATAGCACCCAGTGTTCAAGTCTGTCCAGATCCTCCTGTATCTTAAGCCTATCTTCTGGAGTGTTGGCTATTCCTGCCAGCTTGGTGTCATCTGCTAATTTGATGAGTTCCCCATCTATCCCCTCATCCAAATTGTTGATGAAGATGTTGAAGAGCACTAGGCCCAGAACAGAGCCTGGGGCACCTCACTACACACTTCCCTCCATGTAGATGCAGTTCCATTGAGGACCACATGCTGAGTACGGCCAGTCAGCCAGGTACGAATCCATCTGGTGGTGATGCTGTCTAACCCACATTTTTCTATACAAATTACTGAACATTAAATGTTCAAATTGGTTGCTATTTTTTTCTAAACAATTCCTTACTCTTTGACACATGGCTTTTAAACTTCCTAACTACAGAAACATTTTCTTTGGGGAAAAAAAAGTTAATAAAATATACTGTGACAGGCCTTTGACCTTTTTGATTTTTGATACACCTTATATTTGGAAAGAATTCTAAACTAGGTGGATCAATAACCCTGCTCAGCTTCAAAATTCTTCACTTCAAAACTGACCTTGACATCTGTGCCTTTACCTTGATTCAGAAACATCCTAATTCAGACATTAGAGAATCTAAAATCTTAGAATCAAAAGGAGCAATTTAGGTCATCAAGGCCAACCTCCTGCTCCATGCTGGTTCCCAAATTAAACCATCCATAATTTAAGACTTTCTAGCCTCCAACTGAGCTCATGTAGCAAGAGGATGTGGGGATATTAAGGGTTTTTACCCCTTAATATTGTTCTAACGTTAAGCTAGAATCGGCCTTTTTGTCATTTTAATCCATTACTGTATGACTTGATCTGAGATTTACACAGAGCATGTCTGAGTCTTCTGTGCAACATTCTTAGGTACTTGAAAAGTGTAATTATGCAACTACATACTTTCAAAGTACAATTTCAGGTGTAGGTAATCCACAGCTGGTTAATTTTATTTTCTTGCTAGTAGCACTCTAAAATTTAGGTACATTTGGAGAGAGAAAAAGAACTGCAACCTGTAACTAAGTTCACCAGTTGAGATTGGTAGTTCAAGTTAGAATTTGGAAATTCATTTCAAAGCTATTGAATCACATTAAGCTAGGAATCACATTAAGCCATCATTAGTTTTCCTATGTCTGGTTAGCTGGATGTTAGAACTGAACTCAATAAAACAAATGGATTCCCTCTTATAATCCTTCTGGGAAACATGTGTGGAAAAATACTGTAAATAAATAAAATATTTTTGCAATATTATTTTTGAATAGCCAAAAGAACTTAATGGGAATTAAAATGCTGCCATAAAGTAATTTTAGAAATTACAGTATATCTACTTTTAATTGCAATTTGGAGCTCAGCTTTAAGAGTGACTGTAATTTAATTTCTCTCTATGGAAAAAAAAATGCCAGAAAAAAATATTTAATGCAGATGACTATGAATCAGTGACATTAGGCCATTTCCCTGTTTCTCTTTTTTTGGCTGAACTGTCATTAGTTTTATGGTACCATAAACAATACATGTAAAGTATTCTGCAATTCAACCAAGACATACATTCAGGATTTCTGTATTTTTAATTTTCTCTGTAAATGTTCAATGCCATTTTGTTCCAAAGACAGAAGGCCTACAACACACACACAAACACACACACCTTTCATTGTCTTGAACGTGGAACAAAAAAAGGGGGGGCTCTTTCTTAAAACGAAAGTCTCAATTTATTTCTGGAGAAGACCCACATGGGAAGCAAATTTATCAGATGGCCATACATACTTCTGTTGCTCCCAGTGGGACTGGAAGGTAACATCTGAAATGAGAATTTAATTGTTGAGTCCTTAGTGCTCTGGGAGTTTGATTATTTGCTTGCAGAGTTTTCATTACCTAACTAGGTAACACCATTGGTTTGAGTTGCCTGTTTATATATAGTAGCTTACTCTGATAGTGTTACTAGAGGTAGAATTTCCTCCTTGGTGGTTCCTTGAATATTGTTTTCTGCCTAATTGTTGTCTGGTGCTGACCCCTGCTTATTTGCATGTTGGCTGCTGGAAGGGATGTGTTCTAGTTTTTTTGTTTCTTTTTTGTTTTTTGTTTTGGTATTTTTTAAAATTATCTCTTGAATGGTGTATAAATGTGATTTATTTGTATATCTATTGATGGCTGATTTGTCTGAATGCCAAAGTTCCAGGAATCCCTTAGCATTTTTTTAATTTAGATTGGTCTAGAATGCTAATAGTTTCCCAGTTGAAACTGTGATTGACTCTGTTCATGTGTTGTAAGATTAATGAGCTTTCATCATGTCTTCTGAAAGATAGTTGGTGTTCACGGATGCACTCTGCTAGTCTTCTACCTGTTTGTACTACATGGTCGCTGTTGTATATTGTAGATAATTCCTGTTTTCTTTTCTTGGACTACTTTTGGTTTGCTTAAGAGGTTTTGGAGGACTTTAATTGGTTTTTGTGTTATAGTAATATCATGTTCTTATAGCAGTCTGTTGGTTGTTTCTGAGATGTTTTTGATAAACAGTTAGGCAAAAAACAATACTCTAATCAACAAACTACCAAAAAGAAAACTATATCCACTGCCAAACTGGCAGGACAAGCAGTAGCATGTAAATAGGTAGCAAACCCCACACTCACTGACACAGACGGTATTATTAGCTGGAGTAATGAAGTATTTGCAAGCAATTGAACAATGAACATGAACAATTGTCCTGTAATGTTATCTACTGGGACTTTGCATGAATTTATTTGCATGAATTTATTTTATCATAAAAATATAAATATGTCTGATAATTATACAGGCTTGAAGTGATCACAGAGCAATATTCAAGAAAATAGATAATTTTAAAAAAAGAAAAGAAATTCCTACATCATAAGTCTCCTATTCAAACATTATATTTTGGACATTTAGTCATCATATGAGCAATGGGGATAAACTTTCACCAGCCTTTTTCCTTCCAAAGGCTGGAGATGTATAGCCAGAGAAGGCACTTATGCCACAGCAAGGTCATCTGCATCAAAAAGGTGTTTGTCTATAGAACTGTATGGGTATTTTCTTTCATAAGATCCAATTACCCAGACAGATGGTAGAATCCTCTTCACTGAATGAATTCAAGGAGAGTTTAGACAGCCATCTGTCCAGGATCCTCTAATTTGGATTCCTACACTGAACAGGAGGTTGGACTCAATAGCTTAAAAGCCCCATTCCAGCTCTGTGATTTGACGAGCTCAAATCCTGATCGCACAGATTTTGAATTCATCTGGAATCCAGGATCCATCCCCTTTTTTTTCTAGATGTCACTGGCAACATGGGTCATCCTTGTGGCACTCAAGTGAAGGAGATAAGTGCTCTATATGCAATGCCATAACAGGGCTATGATCAATTGGATATTCTTTGTCAGCCAGAGATAATTTTCTTTGTGACCATCTGGACTGCTCCCACCTGACTGATTTTTTTTTTTCAAAATAGTTAAAAACCTGATTGTTTCCACAAAAACAATTGGGTAAGGAGGATGGTTGAGCTTCTTTGGATTTTGGTATATTTTGATTATTTAATGATATGTGATTGGTCTTCTGGTCAGTTTTATTGTTTTTGTTCGATATATATATTCTTTTTTACAATAATTGTAAAACTACAAAATTTTAATTGTAAGCTTGTGGGGTCAAGCACAAATTAAATTAAAAGAACAAAAACTTCATTTATTTTTTTCTAATTTTAAATAGTATGTCAATTCTGTCACCAGTTTGCTCAGTTCTTCTTTCAAAATCTGTTTAAGCATATCTCTATTCCTGGAGAAAATGCTTAATATATCAGTAAGGTTCTTCAATAGATCTTAGAGGATCCTTTGTATAAATTTGAGTGGCTACTTGCTAATCATCGGATAAACTTCCTTGTTTTCTTGTTTTGTCCTTAGACAACATTTTGTAGCTCTTTCTATTTGAAATGTTTCAGACAAAAAATTTGGCCTATTCAACTTAAAGCCTTACATTGAGCAGATTATTGTCCCAAAGAAAACAAGCATTTTACTAGTTATTCATATAGTTTTGCTAATTTTGAACCATTCTCTTTCTTTTTCTCTTAAATATCACGTGAACTCTGATTCCAATTAATAAATATATCTTACTTTTTAAATCTGATTCTGTGCCTTGAAGTTTCTCAATACTACCATCACTGGATCCATTTGCTTGAAGCCCAAATATTTATGTAGGTCTTCAACAAGTTCTAGCTAATGCATTGTGTCAAAAGGAAGAACTAAGTTATGTGGTTCTGTAAAAAGTTTTTACAAGTGCTAATTCTTTTGAGATGAGAACAATAAGGTGGGAACAAGCCAGAAGTCTAAGAAAACACAGATCCATCATGCCAACTCAGTATTTATTGTGAAACTAATAGATTAACAGTTCCAGACTGTTTTACAGATCTATAGGAGTTTTAATCCTGCAAGTGTACTGTGTGCCTAAGTAATTTATATGGAAGTGGTGAATGGTACAAACAGCACTATTTTTCAAAGCAAACCCAAGATTTTGTAAACACCATTCTGCGTCTGCTGCATTCACTCATTCATTGGCACACATCTTCTATCCTGCAGGATTGTCTTACCTGTTTCCTGGTCCGTGTCTTTCCCGTCCTAAGTTTGATGTATCTGGCTATCAGTTCATTCCTACCTGAAATGAATATGAATTTACAATGAAGACTAAAAGTAACAATTCATCATTAATATATTTCACATCAAAACATAACTTAAAATAGATGCAATGAAAAGATGGTTCAAGGATATTTTTGAAAATAACGGTTTGAGTAAACATTTTTTTTTCATAATGGCATTTCCCCATCTTTTAAACTCCTTTGTTATTAGTCGATGGGAGAATCCAATAAGCAAATACCTAGGTATCATTGGATTTTTACCCTTGTTTTTGTCCAAAAATTGTACTTCAGCTAAAATAGTTCTGGCATATGGGAAATTATTTTAATTTTAAATTATTACACAGATAGCTTTTGTTTAATGACCACTCGTTCAGCAACCATTTAAACTTATAATAGGACTGAATGAGTGATAGTTATGACTGGTCCTCAGAGTTCCGACTGTTGCACTGCCCCTGTGGTCCTGTGATTATAATCCAAGCCCTTGGTGCCCAGTTCATGATTATAGTATTGAGCGAGTAGCAGTTGCATGATCACACATTTTGTACATTCCCTTCTAGTTTCCCACAAACAAAGTCAACAGGGAAGTCGCAATCACATGAGGTCCTCACTTAACAACTCACGTGGTCCTTGTTTAACTATGGCAACTGGGCTTACCAGAACTGCCATTGCTAAGAGGCATGGTCACATGACATCATGGTTTAAGGCCGCATCACTTAGCAATAGCAACTCTGGTCCCAATTGCCATTAGAAACCGAGGACTACCTATATTAAAAAGAGAGAACAATTGCAGATAAAAAGCTGGAAAAAATTCAGACAAAAGCTGTTACAGAGTGAACAAAATTCTGTCACTAAGCATAATCTGATTATTGAAAGTACAATATATATACAATATATAACACTTTATTTATTTTCATGCCTTTGAGTCAGCGTTGACTCCTGGCAACTGCCTGACCACTCTCTTCCAAGTTTTTTTTTTTAACAAGATTTCAGAAGTGGTTTGTCAGTGCCTCCTTCCTAGGGCTGAGAGAGTGACTGGCCCAAGGTCACCCAGCTGCCTTTGGGTCCAATATGGGACTAAAATTTGGGGTCTCCTGGTTTCTAGCAAACTGGCTCTCTACATTTAAATTTAGCTTACAATTAATATTAAATCACATTTTTGGCTTGGCTCTGACCACGTGTTCTAGGATGTCCCTCAGCACTAAAAGAGGTTATATAGCCTGCTAACAAAGGGCTAGATACTACGTTTATGCTGGCATGTGGTTCTCAGTAAGAGAATTCCGAAAAAATTTGACTCCAATCAAGATTAGCAGGAAAGGTTACTGCAAGACTTACATTTTACTGCAGATTCAATTATCCACAGTAAATCAAGTTAACGAGGAGACAAACAGCAAACTTTCAGGCCATATCATTGGTTTAACTTCACTTCTTTGTCTTTCCATCAGAAGGATGTTTTATTATATACAGGAAGTACTTGACTTACAACATTCATTCAGCAACCATTTGAAGTTACAGCAACAATAAAAAGTGACTTACAACCAGTATTCACACTTACAATTGTTGCAGCAACACCACAGTCATGTATCAAAATTCAGGCACTTGGCAACTGGCATGTATTTACAATGGTTGCTGCACCCCAGGGTCATGTGACCGCCATTTGCCACCATTCCAGCCAGCTTCCAACAAGCAAAGTTAATGGGGGAAAACTGGATTCACTTAATGACCTCAGTCATTCACTTAACAACCCTGGCAGAAAAAGTCATAAAGTTGGAAGCAACTCACTTAACAACTGCCTTGCTTAGTAACAGAAATTCTGGTCCCGATCATGATCATAAGTTGAGCACTACCTGTAGAGGCCCATCTCCCAGCTCTTCCCAATCGAGTGTTTCTTAAATTTCTTCCCCTCAGGACTCCTTCCTTCTTCTAAAATTTATTTTCATATATTCCAGCATCACAGAAGATTCCAATTCACGTTTTGGGGCATATATTTTGGGCATCTTATTCATATTTAGGGTTTTTCTTTTCACAGTTGCTTTCTGTTCATGAAGTTGAAATTTTATAATATTATTTTCAATTAAATCTAGCTATTGCTACTGCCGTTCCAAGTGAACTTTTATCTCTCACAATTTTAATTTTTAAATAGTACGGATTTTATCAGAATTCTTTTAAAGTGCTTTGGGAGCATGGCAGAGCAACATAATTTTATCTCTGAATCCTAACTCTAGTTGTTTGAAGATTTTTAGTGTGCATCCCAGTAGTGTTTGGACTGGTGGTGTTTAAGAGATGCTTCTCAGTGGCATCATTTGAAAAGTTATTTTAAGATAACCACTAAGATTAGAGTACAGCATTCAAAAATTTCAGCATCTCAGTCGAAGAGGACTGAACTGTGTAACATCAGAGAAGCAAAAAAAAATAATACTCCCCTTCAAGCATTTATGTGTGTATATTGAGTTGCCACGATGGGGGAGGACGACATTTTAAATCCAAATTAGCAAAAAAGAAATCACTGCAGACAGGTCAACAACGGTTCAAACAGTTTCCTCTGCTAGGTGAGAGACTTGTTATTTAAAAGCCGTGAGCAAAATCTATTTTACGCCTTCAAAAATAGTACAGCATGGGCAGGTGTTAAGCCTTCCCTACAGTGAGTTTTGAAAGTCGTCCCCTTTCTGAGCCTTACGGAAAAGCAGGGACTAAAAGCCGGCGAGATTGGGCAGCCCTTCCCAGCACAGGCTGTGTTTTGTTCAGACAAGCTTACGGCAGAAGGTCATGTGACATGGGCCAAATAAACAGCATCTGGGGATTTTCAATTACAGACCTTCACCCAGCATGCCTGCACTGTAATCTCTACCAGATGAGGCTCAGGCCTCACTATTTTCAATAATTCACACACTGTGTACACATAACATGACAATAAGGGCATTCATGCAACCGCCTGATTCGCACATCAAAGCTCCCAAATGGCCAGCTGTAAGCATGCTTACTGTTGAATAATTCATTCTTTTCACAGGCTTGAAAAAACGCTCAGCAGGACTTGGCAAGCTTGTCTTCTTTCCTGTGCGGTATGCTAAACTCACATTTTGAAAGAAGTACAACCCCATTCTTTTTTTAAAAAAAAAAAAAAAGAGGAAGAAGAAAAAGGAACTGGATATTCAAAAATGTCATGCACATTTGCAAATGGTTGTGTCTGAACCTATGACAACTCTATGTATGTATGTATGTATGTGTGTATATTATAAAGTACAATTTCAACTAACAACCATAGTAATAAGAGAAGGAAAGCAGATACAAAACAACACTGCTTTCTGAGGCAGGTGTTTAAAGAAAAGTTTTTTCCTGAAGGGTTTTCTCCTGTATAAATGAACGTGTACCAAAAATAAAATAAAAAATAAAATAAAAAAATAAAAACAAAACAAACACTGCATTTCCTGGAGCCAAACAATTTTCACGCTGGAGAAAATTAATTTTGATAGATCCATTTATTTTGTTCTATAGCTCTACCTTTAAATAAATACCTCCATTATCCAGGAAGGCAATCACCAAACCATTCCCTTGAAGCCAACCTTCAAAGGTCCAGATTGATCATTTCATTTTCCTCTTTTGCGCTTTATTAGAAGACTTTTATGGGCTTTTAGAGAAAAATTGCGCAGCTATAATTTTAATTGCCAGACAGCATCCTTAAACATGTTTACTGAATTATGACAACTGCTTCCCTGAGCTACCAAAGCAGGCAATCCTTTGCTTCATTATATCAAGTTTTCCTATCTGTCAATCAACCCTAAAACCAGCAGGATCAGCTAGTCACAACCTTCCCTCATAGCAAACACATGCTGCTTACCAGCTGTGGGCTGTGTATTTTTACACCCTTTTCCCTATAGTTCGGAGTGGTTTCCTCTTAATCACAATAATCCCAAAAGTGCTAAAACATATCAATTGTCTTCTAAGCCCTGCCTACAAAAGGCAAATGGGCTTGTCCAGCCACAGCTGATGCTTCATTCAACTGCAAATCGGATTTAGGAGCTACAAGAGATTTAGCATACCTGGAGAAATACCGAGGGGTCACTCTTGAACAGTTAAATCAACTATATCTTTTTGCCATACTGTTTGGTCTTTGGAGGAGGTGGGGTTGTATTTTAATTTTTGTTTGCATTCCTTAGTTGAACTGGGAGGAAACAGGTTTCTTTTACCACTACTGGTCCGATAGTCAAATATATGTTTAATATAACAGTTAGAACAGTGGAACAGTGGAACAACCTGCCTCCAGAAGTGGTGAATGCTCCAACACTGGAAGTTTTAAAAAGAGACTGGGCAGCCATTTGTCTGAAATGGTATAGGGTTTCCTGCCTGAACAGGGGGTTGGACTAGATGACCTCCAAAGTCCCTTCCAACTTCATTGTTGTTGTTGTTATTGTCAGGTTTTTCATTTTGGCAGCACTCATAAAAAAAGTAATGTTAAGTAACAACTATAGTGGTTTTTTTTAATATTATACCAGAATGTTTTCATTTACTGTCCACTTAAGTCATGAAAATTTAATTAGTTACTACGTGAAAGGTTATTTAATAGGATACCACGTAAGCTGATGCAAATTATATGTATTCTCACTGTCCTTTTTGAAAACCATATACTATTTGGAATAAAAACCGTATTAATAGAACAGTTTCTGAAACTAGGAGGGCCAGCCATCATAACCCTTGGCTTTTTCACTTTTTGTGCTCTACCCCTCAAGACAAAATTGCTTGACAACCATAAAAAAAGGAACTTATCACAGAACAGATTTAGAACTCACTTATTCCCAAATTCATGGTGTTTGGCCTCCTTGTTACCTTCTGGGAGGAGGCTCCGTGGTATCCTAAACAGAACATCCAGATTCAGTCACAGTTTTGTTCCATACAGTATTAACCTTGTGAACTCTCAAGCTTCCTCTTTCCGCTATGTATTCAAGATGGACAGTGATTAATATTTATATGTAAGAGTGTAGCTGTATAAGCATGCTGTATATAGCATGTTTATGTGTGTTGTGTATGTGTACAGTTTTTAGAGCAGGCAACAGAATTTCATTTTTAATGTGTGCCAGTGTGCCCACAGTAAAAAATGACAATAAAAATTATCTTACCTAACTTAACAATGTCATTCATCATGATTTTATCATTTGATAAACTTTGTTCTCACTTAAATCCAACCTAGGGTCAGATGTAATTAATCCTAATCTTAATTACTGGAAGCATTCTTTGGGGGGGAAGGGGGGGCTACAAACTATATTTCAATTTAATCTCTCCACTCTTAAGAATAAGATAAAATTGTGGTTTAGGGGCATCTCAGCTTCTATATTCACTGATTTAGATTTTCAATGTTTGTAATAGTATTTGTTTTAAAATTTAAATTAATCAAATCTATCAAACATATACCTATCTGTGGAATAGAACTATATGTTATTCTATTTAGAAATTCATGCAAATGAGTATCTATTTAGTGTTTTCTCACAAGAAAAATGAATTTATACGCTCAACAATACTAAGAATCTGCAAACAGCAATTTGGCACCCCATCTAGAGAACTCCCTCTGTGGGTGTGTTTGTGTGTATATGTGGTTTATATTTGATTTTAGAAAGACCACAGCTACCATTTTTACTGCTATGGTAACTACTAAAATACAAAACATATAATAAGCTGTATTTTACTTTTTAGTAAGTTTTTTATATAGAACATCAACTTAATTTAAGCAAGTTCTCTCCTTTCAAGAATTAGAAGAAAAAACTTCATCTTGGAGAGAAAAGCCTTAAAAATGGATACAATAGACTTGAGTTTTGTCTGTCATGCATGATGGATGAGTTAAGGGGATTAAAGTAAGTATTTGCATCATAATAGGTAAAAATTAGCAAAACACAATTTCATAGTAGGTGGCTTCAGTTCTAATTATTCAACAAGGGAAAAACAGAGGCTCTTCTTTATGAAGAATTATTATTAGCCTATCATTTTCAGCTATAAAAGTTTTCTTATCCAAATCAGTCTTCCCTACTCTGTTCCTCTCCAGATGTGCTGGATTCCAATTCCCATAGCCATAGTGCCCAAGAAAAATGGCATGGGAATTCAATATATCTGGAAAGCAAGATATTTGGGAAGTTTGTTCAACTATTTTATTATCTCTCATAATTAGGTATTAAAAGGATTAAGTGATTATCATACATATGATAATCTAGAAAGTGAACAAATTTATTTCAGTTGCACTGTAGCATAAAGAAAATGCTATGAACATGATTTTGAAATTGTGACATTAGACGGGTGTTCACTCCTGAAAAAAAAGTGAAATATGTACCTTATGTACATACATGTCCATGTGTCACACAGTTGAGAACTCAATATTTTCATGGAATGGAATGGAATGGAATGGAATCTTTATTGTCACTTTAAATGTGCATACATTAATCAGCATATATTAAAATGAAATTTCATTGCATTCAACTCTAAAAAAATACTATTTTGCATATACCCACACACATATATGTCACAGAGAAACATCACAGTCTAGTTTGAATGTATACATATACATGGCGGGGGGAAAAAGAATGGACGGATAGCATAAGGAACAAAGCTGTTACAGAATCTAGTAGTTCTGCTATAAGTACTTCAAAACCTCCTCCCAGAAACAGACTGTGAAGTGGGCATTTGTAGTCTCTAACATAAATTCAATAAAATAGTAAACTACAGATACAGTAAAATACAAACAGAGGAACATATATTTTAGATTAATTCTGTGCTTAAGAATTACAATTAGCACATCATTTTGCAGAAGGGTAAACCTACAGAGATTATGTTAAGAAAACAATCACATAATTTTTATATGAAAATATTTATATAAGCTATTTTTTTTCTTCAATTCAATTTTGAGACTGCCTGTACTAGTCCCTGCATTGCCACCATCGTAGGGCTGGGGAAGAGTGACTGGCTCAAGGTCAACAAGCTCGCTTTGTGCCTAAGGTGGAACTAGAACTCACATTTTCTCAGTTATTAGCCTGATGCCTTACCCACTACACCAAACTGAATTAATAATATCAGAAATCATTAATTACATTAATGCTACTATCCAATATGCCTGCTGGGCCTTTAGCTTCCAATGAGACTTAATTCTCAATAGAAATGCCTCTCAGCACATCTTCCTCTCCCCACACAATTCAGATATAAAGTGTACCTTTCTTAAGGGAAGTTATTTTTAGCAGTTTTATGTCTTCCATTTTGTTAAATCCAACAAGCCAAGCAGCAACATACTTAAAATAAATGTCTAAAAATTATAAGATTTTTGTTCTTGTTTTTCTTTTATGACTATTACCTGTGCATCATTTTGTAAAAATACAGGAATGGTGATTCAAAGGTATAACAGTAATACAGTAATACAGTGATTCGAAGATATAACAGCAATTCAGCAAAGAGCTTTGCCATTCAAACACAGACTTCATTTACACTGCTAATGGCCAGAAAGAGTTTTAGAAAGAGATGATCCTTTTATATAAGAATAAAAAATAATTAAAATCAAATGTTGGACTCATCACACAAAAAATATTAGACCCATAGAATTCTAATTCTATGATCATTAGAATGCATTTTTCTATGCCTCAAACCCTTCAATTTAACATTAATTACATGGGGCATATCCCCACTAATGGATGCAGAGAGGTATCTGATTTTGCCTAGTATTGTGCAAGGACTTTAGATTCAGATTACACACAATGATAATTTCAAGGGCCAAGTGGAAAGTATGTCACCAGTGAAGGGAGGTTATGTTCCCAAACTCTAACCTTGTTTTCTCAAAAGCTAAAAAGAGAATACTTTGTTCTGCCATTAGTATGGCTTAGGCAAATATATATGAAATATATGTTTAGAATGAAGACACTTGGGTATTTTCCTGTATATAAAGGATTTGGAGAAATGTGAATGACAATACCATTTTTAAAAAAAAAATGCCACAAAAATTTCAGGACATTACAGTGGATAAGAAGATAACTTTAATCTTTGTTCAACTATGAAATAAGGAAAATGGGATGAATATGATTTACTGGGGGATGTTAATAAATGCAATATATGAGATAAGAAAAAGTTGAGCACAGATATAGTTCAATCCCACTTGGAAGCCTGATAATAATAGGTCTTGGCATGATGGTGCAACACTTATGATAGCTCCAGATTAGAGATGGGTGAAATAAAGAGGTTTCTTTCACTTCTATATACAACTCTGAAACAACAACTGAAAAAAGGCTATACACATTGGTTTAGTTTTCAGAAAGACAGTTGTATTTGCCTTTTGCCACCAATAAAAAGGAGGAGGAGAAAGTAGCCTTCTGATATCTTACAAACTGACAAATTTAGTGCATAATTTTGTGGATCACTACTTCATCATGAGCTTCTCTCTCCCTCCCTCCCTCCCTCCCCACAGCCTACATTTACCTCTTCCCAATTTCTAATATTCAGGCAGAAATTTGGACAAGAGCTAGCTTTCTTGGCTTGATGGCAAGTACACTTTTCTCAGATCTAGAACCCTGAATTTGCACAGCTAGATGTGCAAACTTTATAGGGTTTTCTTGCAGACTTTCTGCCTGAACACATTTGGCAGAACACATACATATTTGGTTTCTTTCCATTGAACTCATGTGATCCTGGCCCAAATTTTCAAGCACTAAGTCTACAAAAGTTCCGTATATAAATGAATCTAATACAAATAAGAGAAGATACAAAGTAGGGAGGAAAAAAAGGATGCCCAGTTTAGTTTCTGCTTAGACTGTCTGTCAGGAACCACTTCTTTATGTTTTTGTAAGCTCATGCTTGTGAAATCATTACCTAGGCCTTTCTGCTGGCCTGTTTTTCTGTTGACTTCTCACATTAATACTAACAAGCAATGTGACAATGCATCTATAGACATAGCTTTCTCTCCAGATTGCCCTTCTTCTATTTACATAAAATATGAATGTATAAAAAGTACATATATCTTATTTTGAGATATAAACCACCATGTTGAGTGGTTTATATCTCAACATAATGTGATATGATAGTACTAATGTTAAGATTGAATTGCTAGGATGCTTGCTTATCTCTATAGCTGCTCAACGTGCCATAGAAACAGGAGGGGAAAGAAACGGGAGTTTCAGGAAACCATCCATGGCCTTTGAGAACCAAGGTCATCCAGTGCAGCTGTCTAGCAGAGAATGTTGAATTCACCAGCCGGAGGGTTGACAACTAGCTTGGCATGCAAGTACGTATTTTTGTATTTGGGGGCAGAGAGGCAATTTATGAAGGCAGAACAAGAAGCAGTAGATGGAAACTTATGAGCAACCATAGAAAAAGAGGAGTCCAATAACTCTTGTGGTGTCTCAAGAAATGTCTCAAAGGCACGATACAATTCACTGAATGAGCAGTCAAGAGTAATGTTACTCCATAGATGGTGTATCTCTCTTTCAACTCACATTCTCTTCAACACAGCCCTCAAAGCCCTGGCTTTAGCTTCAGATCTTGACAAGAACAACTGATATTTCAAGATGAGCAAATAATTCCATTTCAAAGATTTAGAAAAACTCTGTGATGGTGATGAGAAGAAAGCTGTGATAGGATCAAGAACAGACAATGGAATGCCCATAGCAATCATGTTTGCTACAGCTAACCTGGAATTAAATGCAAGCTACCCTTCAAGCAGACATTTACACATACATTTGTTGATCCAGTTATATAGTTCCTCTCACCTTTACTTTTATAAGTTTTTTGTTGTTGTTTCTATAATGTTCCAAGACACAACTCTCAATTGTCTTTACTTCACAGACTGGATAACTGTTGCAACACTCAAGCTTGCTCATGTGTTTTAAAATTAACTCAAACAAGTATATCAACAGAAATAATGCAGTCAAAACTGAAATAACATTTTGTCCATTTTATCTTTTCACAAAAAGGAAACAGACTTTCTCTGCAACCTCAAGTGAGGGGTTTCTATCTAGAGCAGTCTAAGAAGATAAATGTATGAAGACAAGATCCTAAATTCTTTTCACCCTTTTCAAGAACAAGGATATATATTCATTATGAAAGTTACTATAAAAATGTTTGTAACCAAGTCACATTGGGAGCTACCTTAAACAGAGTTAGCACATAGTTCCATTTTGTAAAGTATTTATTGCATGAATAGAAGTGACTACTGGATCAACAGTGCAGGATGGAGTTGTTATTTTTCTCAGATCCTAGAATTCTAACTTGCAAACCATGTGCTTTGTTGCTGAACTAGCTTGCCTTCTCAAACACTAGAATTATTTTCAACCAGGCATTTTATTGCTTTGGGTTCTACAATCAAGCTCAACTTAAGTGACATAGCCATCACCATAGCTCATGCAATCTTCTTATTTTAAAGCAACAAGGGTATTTTTTTAACCTATTGTGTTTTTAATAAATGAGTCCCATATTTCATTATACAGTACATCCATACAAGTTCTATAGGCAATCTACTCATAGGTACCAAGTGCAATCAGGTCTTCAATCCATTGAGTGAAAGAAGCCATACAATTATCCTTCCAATGCTGCAATATTTATTTATTAAGAAACTTTATATGACCGTCCACTCACTTTCAGTGACTTGAGGTGTCTTACAAAAAATAAAAACCCAATATACGTTGACAACAAACTATCAAACAAGCCACATGATAAACTCCATCCCACTCCATCCCAGTTCCCCAGGACTATTGGCAAAACCAGGTCTTCAGGGCCTTGTGAAAGAGTGTCAAAATGGGAAACAGTCTAATCTCTGCAGCGATGATGTTCCCAAGAGAGGGAGCCACTATGGAGAAGGCCCTTCTTCTGGCTCCTGCCAGGTATACCTCATTAAGGGAAGAGACCCACAACGGAACCATAGTGGCACACTGGTTAGAATGCAGTATTGCAGGCTAACTCTGCATTCCCACTGCCAAGAGTTCGATCCTGACTGGCTCAAGGTTGACTCAGTCTTCAATATGCTGATTCTGTAAACCAGGGCGTTTCAACCAGTGGTACGGGTACCACCTGTGGTACATTGGCACCTGGCAGGTGGTACGTGACCATTCTAGAAAAGTGGTAGCAGGGGAGGGGAATGAGCTGAACCGGTGGCAGCACCGCACAAGCCTGAGTGAGAGATGGCTGAGCTGCAGGGCTCTCAGGGCTCAGCGGAAGCACCAGAATCAGTGCTGCTTTCCAGCTGATTGGTGCTTCTTCGGGGCTGTCAGGGCTCAGTGGAAGTGCCAGGACCAGTGCCAAGCTCCAGCTGGGCCCAGAAGAAGCGCCGATCAACTGGAATGTTGCAGTATCTCCAGGGTCTTGTGATTTACATTCAGATGCTTGGCAACTGATTCATATTTATGACGGTCACAGTGTCCCAGGGTCATGTGAAGTGACCAAAACCTGCCGCAACCACCCAGCAGATGGGGGGGAATAAAAACCAAAAAAAACCCACCCCACCCCCGCTGCCAATCCTCAACAGAAATGCTCACAACAATGAAAACCTTGGACAGGAGGAAGAGCACCGCCAGGTGAGCAGGCAGGTGTCTTGCTCAGCTGTGGCTTGGGGGGCACTTTTTTCAAGGCCATTGTAACTTCGAACAGTCACTAAGCGAACTGTTTTAAGTCGAGGACTACTTGTACTTTATCACTTTTTTCCATTTTGGGGGGGGGTCATCATGTTTTTGACACCTTGCTAGGTGACTGGTGGTACTCGGATGTTGCCATATCCTAAAAGTGGTACAATGGGTGAAAAGGTTGAAAAGCCCTGCTGTAAACTGCTTAGAGAGGGCTGTGAAGTGGTATATAAGTCCTATTGTTATTGCTATTATCTGATTGTTTCTATTCCCTTCCTGTAAGGAATCACTTACACTGTCCAATTCTCAAATTCCAAATGCTTGATATATAGTTCAACAGAATAATATTCTCTGAAAATTTTAAGTTTTGTTGCACAATTATATTTATATAATCCATTACTTTCTCCCAAAACTTAGTAAGTGTAGGAGATTGTGCTTCTTTAAAACATTGTCCTTATTGTGTCTCCGGCAAAATGCCATTTTTGATAGTCCTCTTCTATACACATGTAATAGAGTCCTAAACATTCTAAATATTATTTTTTATTGTAAAGATTTTAATTTCAGTATACTGTCCCATTGTCTAGGCAATCTAGGGAGCTCTGATTCTTTATTCCATTCATATCATATTTATAAAACACTTCTTCTATTTATATTTATAAAACATGATAGTTATGTAAATATATTACAAACATATATGTACTTGAATAACAATTGCATTAGATAACAATATATAGAATTGAAATTATTTATTGTTAAAATAATACATTATACTTATTAAAATTTATTAAAAGCATCTATGTTTTTTCTTTTTTTTGATAATATATATATATATATCATTATCTTTATGTTTTGCTTTTTGCTTTTTTGTCATTTTAATAAACAATAAATATAAATATAAAAAGACAACAAAGGTCTCTTTCAAAATTGGTTTTCTTACCGCAGTGGTTTTTTTTTTTAATTGCAGACTGATTTAAATATTAGAATCTACTCTAAGCTTCTTTTCAGGAACTTCTATTAAAAACACTTTTAATAAAATCTTCAAATTTCAGGCCATATTCATATTTACAAATAACAAACATAGTAGTTTATTTTCTGGGGAAAAATCAAGTTGATGGTGATTAACTAAGGAGAAACTTCCTGACAGTTAGAACAATTAACCAGTGAAACAACCTGCCTCCAGAAACGGTGAATGCTCCAACACTGGAAGTTTTTAAGAAGAGACTGGACAGCCAGTTGTCTGAAATGGTATAGGGTTTCCTGCCTGAGCAGGGGGTTGGACTAGATGACCTCCAAGGTCCCTTCCAACTTTATTATTATTATGACACTTTGATATATCTGCTTATTAATCTGCTCTAATGTTAAGCCACACATGTTACTATCAAAAAGACATATTAAATCCTTGCTTATAGTAGGATGTACTTCAGCCTTGTTAGAGAATATATATTAAGTTTCAGACTTCAAAATTCTTAAAACAGTATAGCTTCATTATCTCGTAATGGTTTCATCCAAAGAAACTGTGAAATACTTGTGGAGAACATATTGCCCTATTTTGCATACAATATTAGCCTATTCTTAGTGCTGTCTACTTATCTAAAATATTGAGAACTAACATTCTAGTTTTTGAAGGGAAACAAAAAAAATCACCCAGAATCAAAGGAAACAAATATCTCCAGAGCATAAATTATTAATAATTTCACAAGTTAGAATTAGAGGCTGAAATATATACATCCACCTACAACTTTAACCAGCATAATGGTAGCCACACCAATTATATCAAATAAGAAAAATAATTTGAATTTTAACTTTACCAATTGAATCAACCACTTCACTTCTTTGGACATAATACAGTACACTGATTTGGGCTTATCAGCTCCTTCATTGTTTTCTCTCGGTTGTTTGTGAGGAACAGAGGAATTTAAAGTAACAAGAGTTTGTAATCATGCTAAGAGTAGTGCTAAGAGAAGGGAGAATGTATGGACACACTTAAAATCAACACATCTAACTACAACAACATTATCCCCAAATCAGGCCAGTATCACTACATTTCAGCAATCCTTCTCCCAAATAACTGTTGTCAGACTTAAGGAAATCATGTAATGCCCTTGTGTCACGTCTTTTGTCTTATTAGGGAACAATTGGAAGAGAGAGTAAGGGACAACTGCTTTCAAGTGCCCAGCCCTCTTTCCTCGTAACATTGTATTCTGCCCTACATCTTTTATTGAAAACAAGCTATTCTGGATAATACAAAGAGAAGATTTCAAACGACACCTTTGTCAAGCTAGACTGCTTTGAACCAATATAAAATCATTTGTGATATGGCCTGAACCAACTGAATCTACCACTCTTCAGCCCAAAGGACCTGGAAGCAGGTTTTAGTTAATATATTTAATGGATTGCAAACCAAATAGGGATGACCAATCCTAGTGAAATTATTTTATAATAAAGAATTAAATCAACAATTAAAATTGGGACATGAATGGATTTTTGGGTGGGGGGTGCCTTCAAGTCAATGTTGACTCCTGGTGACTACCTGGATTAGTCCTTGCAGATCTTGGCAAGATTTTTGGAAGTGATTTTTCTCTGCCTTCTTGGGGATGAGGCCATCCCCTTCTTGGGGATGAGGCCATCTAGTTGGCCTCATGCCTAATGTGGAAACAGTCTATTCATTTCTAGTCTGGTGCCTTAACCACTACTCCAAAATGGATGTCTTGAATTGAATGCAGAAACAATTAAGAAACAACTTATTATCAACATCCGCTGAAATTAATTTTCAGCCAAAGGCAAAGAATTCCTCAAAAGTACTTCTTTGACAGCCAACACTGAACAAAGCTATTGTTTTAATGTTGCATACATGGGGGAAAAAGGAAGGTAAAGCAGGTAAGGCAGTGGCCCCCAACATTTTGGGCACCAGGGACTGGTTCCATGGAGAGAGGTTTTTCCGCAGACTGGAAGGGGCGTGATTTAATGTGTTTCCTGCATCCTGCGGATCGGGCTTTGCTTGTTTGGTGGACTGGTTTCTGGCATGCTGCGGATCGGTGCTGATCCACAGACCGGGGATTGGTGACCCTGGTGTAAGGGATTAGGGAGAGATATGAGTAAAACATATGTGGCAATATATCACTGTTGGTGCTGCTATCAAGCTTCTAGTGGTTATCACAGTAGGAGAAGACATAAAGCTTCTTGTATTCTATAGTTACACTGAGGTAGTATTGCTCTCTAGCTATGATGGAAAGATTAATTAGAAAGCCACTTTTGTGAGCATACTGATAATTTAAAGATTGACATATAGAGAGCTATATTGGTTCAGACCACAAGTTAAGCATTCCTCACTGAAGAATAGCCAGAAAAATCTCTCACTGGAATGTATTAGGATAGCTCTCTTGTACTGTCATTTCCCAGAAATCAGTATTTAAATCAAGTTCCTATGGTTCAGGCATTATCTCCTTTTATTCCAGGCTAAAGAATCTCAATTGCTTTTGTTTTGGGGGAACTGCTCCTTTGCTCAATCATTTTGATTGCCCATTTTGGACTTTACTAGTTCTTTCTTAAGTTGTGGTGCCTACGAGCATCTCACAATATTCCAAGCATAGCTTCCCTACATATTTTATTGCTATATCAGCAATTCTATTTTCAGCCCCATCCTAATAATTTTAAGGATGTGTTTTGCCTTTTCCTGCCTCTCCTCACACATCCCTTCCACTTTTAAAGTGGCAGCTATATGCTGAGCTGACATTTTGATTGAGCTCTCTACCGTGATTCAAACATCCCTTGCCTTATCAATCACAGAGAGCTCACGTCCCATTAATGTACAGGTGAACTTTGAATTCCTAGTACTAACAGGCATCACCTTGCATTTATTTACAATGAATGTACAATGAATGTCATTTGCCATTTAAAGTCCATTATTTTTGTTAAGAAAAATCACAATCACTTTTTGATTCCAGCATATTAAGCAGTTTGGTACTGTACCATTAAAAAAATTGCCACACAACATTCAACTCTTAACTCTAATTCATTTATGTGCAAATGAAAAATTATTGGCCCTAACCACTATTTCTGGTGAACCATGCTTGGTATATCTTACCAGCATGAATAGTGACTATTCCTATTTTCTGTTTTTTTAATAAGTTACCAATCCATGACAGCACTTAATTTCTTAACCCAGGGCAACTGAATTAGATCAGGAAGATTTGGTGGAGACTGTCTCAAAGGCTTTTTGAAAATTCAAAAATATAATATCTATTGGGATACCCTTGTTCATGTGCTTTCCATCTCAAAACTTCAGGAAGCTAGTGAGACAAGACAGCTTAACAGAAACCACATAGTTTGCCTTTCAGCAAACTCATTCCTCTGGGCTTAACTTCCCTTTAAGAATACCTTCAACCAAATCCTCCAGAACAGATGTTAAGTTATCTGCCCTATACTTCTCTTTATTTCTTATTAAAAATTAGAGTCACTCTATTTTCCAAACCTTCAAAAAATACCAAAGTTTGTACAATTTTAGTGAAAAGACCAACACCTTCTAGTGAATAGAGAAGCAGAACCAGGAATTTATTCTTAACTTGCCAATTTGGCTTATCACTTCAATTCTCATTATAAGTAGTCCTTGGTTAATGATGGTAAGTGGAACTGGAATTTCCGTTGCTAAGTGATATGGCCATAAAGTGGTGTCACGTAACCACATTGCATAGCAATGGCAATCCCATTGCCATCGTTAAATGAGGATCACAGATGGTTGGGGTTTTTTTTATTGCTTTTAAAATGAGAACAAAAAAGAAAAAAACTGAAAGGAGCAAAATACATGTGCTTAAAAACAAGCGAGAAAAATATAACAGAAAATAATTAAAGTATAATATGCCATTACAAGTCAACAGCTACAGTTTTACATATAACTATCTAATGTAACATTATGCATATACCATATATATTATACTTACATAATTGTCATGCTTTTTCTAACCTACTGTATTTTGTATAACCGATTCCCATTTTTCCTTATACATATCCATACAAAGTCTACATCTATAGGCAATCACTCACAGGTACCAAGTTTAATCAGGTTTTCAATCCCTTGAGTAAATGGGGTTATATATTTAACTTTCCAATGCTTCAGTATTAGTCTTTCAGTCACAGTAAGGGTACAAAGAATCCATTTGCATTGTCCGGTTGTCAAATTCCATGAACTAGGTATGTAAATCAAGAGAATATTATCCTCTGAAAATTTTAACTTTTTTCTTCACAGAATCACATTTATAAAGTCCACTACTTTCTCCCAAACCTTGGTAAATATAAGATATTATAAAAACATGTGTTTTAAAAAAGCATTGTCCTTAATATATTTCCAACAACATGCTGTCCTACACAATCCTTTTCTATTCAAAAAATGGTGTCCAGTAAATTCTAAATATTATTTTTTTGTTGTGTAAGTCAGAGTTTAAAAACCACTGACATTCTTGCTGTAGAAATTAAGACTCTAGGCCAGGGGTCTCCAAACTTGTGGAGACTTGTGGACTTTAACTCCCAGAATTCCTCAGCCAGTCATGCTGTCAATTTCAACTCCCAGAATTTCTAACCAGTCATGCGTTGACCTCACTCCCAGAATTCCTAAACCAGGGTTTCTGGCTGGGGAATTCTGGGAGTTGAAGTCTACAAGTCTTAAAGTTGCTAAATTTGGAGATCCCCGGTCTAGGCAATATAGGAATCTCTTATTGTTTATTCTACTCACTATTTGCATATCAAAATAATTTATTCCTAAGAAATATTTATAAAAATGAATAATAGGGGTTTTTTTTAGTTTATAGTTGTTCCAGTGTCTCAGAAGGTGAAAATGTTGCTGGTCCAAACTATGTTGTTAGCAAGTGTGGTAGCTGTAAATATTGCCCTTGGGTTACATCTGATTTATCTCTTAACACAGCATATATTAAAACTTCATCTCCATTATCTATCAATTGATCCAAAGACAATATCCCCACTTTCATCCATTTTTTCCATCTTTTTGGTATGGGAAAAGGATTACATTCCATAGCTTTCTAATTGACAGAACTGTTTCCAGAGATACTAGAGTTCTACTGTATTTAGATCCTAATACAGTCCATCCAACCAAAGATGCTATAAACATATAATTCAAAGTTACCTGAATCAGAAAATTAATACCAGATTATTGGTTTACAATATTTAATACTTAACAATAAGTAAGTTTGATGATACAGATTCAGATTCAGAAAATGAATTATCCCCCATTATTTGATAATTGTAAAGATATTTTTGGAATTGAAGAACCCTACTGAAATTTTCTAAACAAAGAACTGATTTGCTGAAAATATATTCCAGAGATAGTTCAACAGAAGTTCCTCTCAGAATATAAACTAATTTGGGAATGATATTTATTTTGAGAGCATTCATTTTGCCAAAAGGGTGAGATTTAATGACTCCCATCTATCAATATCTGAAGAAACCACTTTATATATTTTATTTGTATTACAATTACTGAGTTATAGATTTT
The DNA here is from genome assembly GCF_001527695.2 of Protobothrops mucrosquamatus. Classification (NCBI taxonomy): domain Eukaryota; kingdom Metazoa; phylum Chordata; class Lepidosauria; order Squamata; family Viperidae; genus Protobothrops; species Protobothrops mucrosquamatus. The sequence continues at coordinate 140,831 of NW_015387279.1, read as the reverse complement.
AGTAAGCACATATCAACTATTTGGAACGGACATATCAATGGATTCAGTACAAATATGGAATTGATATTCCTTATATGGATAGGTAACCAAATTTTCACTTATTGGCATCTGATTTGTTGTAGTTAATAGAATATCCTGCTATTTTACTAAAGGCATCTATGATTTGCATCAACACTGCAATAAGAATGTGAGCTTTACAAATAAACAGAAGAATGCCATCTGCAAATAATATCAGTTAATGTTCAACTGAATTGTGTATTACTCCATTAATCTCCCTATGTTGTCTAACAACACAAGCCAAAACTTCCACACAAATATCAAAAAGTAAGGGTGAAAGTGGTTGTCCTTGCCTAGTTCCTCTAAATAATGGGAAAGTAGCAGAAAACATACCATTAACCTTTACTTGAAATGTGGGTGGCTCATATAATATCTTGGTTTATTTTATGAATTTCCAAGTAAATCCAAGCCTGTTTAGTATAGCAAACATTTCCTGTCTATATATTTCATCAAAAGCATTTTTAGCATCTAACAATAAAATTACAAATTAGTCTTTATTTTTTTATTAAAGTCTATTAAATCTACAGCTAACATAATATTGACTGCTGCTTGCCTAGTTTTTTAAACCCTGCTTGATCATTCTTAATAACAAGCAGTATCACATGCTGGATTCTATTTGCTAGCACTGCTGTTAAGATCTGTGTATCAACATTAATCAGTAAGACTGGATGACAATTAGCACATTAAATATGATCTTTACCTAATTTTGGTATGTTGCAATATAAGCCTGGTCAAATGCCTCTGACAATATTTCCTTAACAAGTATCTCATTGTACAATTGACACCAAAAGATCTACAAATGCTTTATATTCCACTATAAGAAATCCATCCAATCCTAGTATTTTACCACTTGACATTTTAAAAATTACTTGTTTCATCTTTACCTCCGATAGTGGAGAAAATAAAAGTTACTATTGTATATCATCTAGTGTAGTAGGTCTGTATCATCATTCAATATATTCCTTAGTTTGCTCAATTCTGAAAATTGACAATTTGTATCTTTTGAGGTTGTATATATTTCATCTCTTCCATGTCTTATAGTAGGAATCAGTGCCCTATTTTTCTTCTGCTCTAAGCCAAAATTTTACCAGGGTTTTCACCATTCTCCCAATATCTCTACTGTAAATATATTAGCATAAATTCTGTCTTAAGCAAGTTCCAGGTGGCTTACAAGCAGGCTGGAAGGCAAATAAGGCACAGTGCAAGCACATGCCAGCAGTCATTGTTGCAAAGTAGGGAAGGATGTGTGAGCAGCCCATGAATCATGGTGCAAGCACAACAGAGCTGAGGATGGTTATTGTCAGATGAAGGAGGGTTCACAAGAGACCTGCAAGTAGTAGCATGAGTGAAGGATGGATAGTGTGTACTGCTGCGGGCAGGGGACCTATCAGAGCAACTTGTGACTTTTCCTGCCGGCTTCCCCCATTGACTTTGTTTGTGGAAAGCCAGCAGAAGGAAGATCGCACATGGTGATCACATGATGTGATAACTGCAACTGTTGTACGTTCATGCCAATTGCCAAGCCCCCAGATTGCAATCACATGCTCTTGGAAATGCTATAATGGCCAGATTTTTGAGGCTCGGTCATAAGTTTCCTTTTTCAGTGATGTCATAACTTTGAAAGGTCACTGAAAGCAAAAACTATCCTTTGATTTGTGTCATTTTGTCCAAACTTCCTTCTGAAAAAGTGAGCTTATGCACTATACTAAATCCCATACTAAACCTTCCTAATTTTGTCTCAGTTTCTGTGCTATTTCTTCATCCCTCTTTTTTATGTGCCACCAAGCCAGGGTCAGCTAATAGCAACCACATAGATAGACCTTCTCCAGAATGAACTGTTCCTAATCTGGCCCTTCAGGTCTTCAAATAGTACACAGACTGTTATAGTTGAACTCATTTCCTTGTTGTCATAGTCACACTTTCCTTCCAACTTCTCAGCATTATGGATTTCTCCAGAGAAGTAGGTCTCCATTTAATGCAGGGGTGTCAAACTGCCGGCCATGGGCCGGTTTCATCATACCAGAGCCGTGCCCACCCCATTGCCAGCAATGGCAAAAAAGCTCCAATACGTTGCGCAATGTCACGAGTTTGACATGCCTGATTTAATGTGTCCAAACTGAGATAATTTAGGTTTAGTCATTTGTGCTTCACATGAAAATCCCAGATTGATTTGTTTAATGATCCATCTCAGGAGTCATCTTCAACACCAACATTCAAAAGCATCAGTATTCTGTCTACCCTGATTTTAATCTTTGAAGAAGTAGTCACATCCTGACATCTGATCAACTTTTCAAAAGCCTTCATTGCTACTGTACGAAGTGCTAGTCTGTGGCATATTTCTTGACTGCTGGTTTCTTTCCTGTTGATAGTTGATCTTAAAAAACAGCATTACCTACCAAATTACCTAGATGGCACATGATGTCCATAGCATTTGTATCAGGGAGGCTACTCATTATGTGTATTACACTTTCTTTTGTCTGTGCTTTTTAATGATATATTTGTATATTTGACTGCTAGGAACCTCCCTATTCAGGGACTATATCTCTGCAAAAAACTGGGAGTCCTTTCTAAGAGCTCCTCTCCCTCTCTCTCAGCTTGATATTCTAGCAGTTTCATTCTTAATGACTTAATGAGGCATCATAATTGTAGTGGGATGCTGCTACCTCACCTCAAAGGCCTTTGCCACCATTCATTGTTTCTTCCTATTCCTCCAAATCAGCTATCAAAGCTTTAAAGGAGTAAATATGCTCCTTGGGAGCAAAGAGCTCATTGCTCCAGACTGAGCAGTGTCATATATATATGGCACTCAGTCTATTTATACTGAATACCCCAACATCCCTGATGGCTCTTTGATTGCAGTTATTTGGCAGGATTTATTTGGATGAGAATCAAGTTCCTTAGAGTATCATAGGCAGATACTTTCTGGCCTCCTTGTCCTGCTTCTGAAACTGCAAAGATGTTTAACTTGAAGTTAAAGGAGTATAAGGAAGTAAGCAAAATGTGTGAGTATAGTTCTACACACCATTCCAATAAGCATCAGCAAATAAAAGCTTTAATATAATAAGAGGCAGTTATACTATTTGCAATCTATTATTCAATTAATCCCTTTTGAGCCTGCCCAGTTTTTCACTCAATTAAATTGAAATACATAACCAGAAACTAGAACATTAAAAATTTGACTTATTCACAAACACTTTTTATCAATAATCTTTGACAATTTGAAGAGAGTCAATTGAAATCTTGCCTGTGGCTTTACTATCAAGCTAAGCACTGAGAAATATCAGATTTCTTTATAAAGTATCTGCCTAAACTTACCTGTACACTTCAGCAAGTTTTACTTTCTTAACTTTGAATGTCAAGTTCACGCAGTGGTGAAATGAAAAGGCATGCACATTAAACATGATTTTAATCAAATCATGTTTTTTAAGGCGAACACTAACATTGCTGGTGCTACAGTAACATGTCTGCTCCAGTTTTAAAGCATACTAAAAATACATAAATATTTTCAAATTGTTAAAATAAAATTGATATGTGGATAGCTTTGTTTTAGTTTTTGGCATAAATAAGAACTGACATTATGAATTAATTACATCTTTGTAGTGATAGATGCATCAAAATTTCTAGAACTGTCTTTCAGCCTTTGTCTTTACACATTACACCATGTTCACCATATTAAGCATCTTAATGTTTATTTTTTATTTTATTTATTTGTATTCCCCCCTTTAATATTTTTACAAATAACTCACTGTGGCAAATATATCTAACAAACCCTCCCCCTCCTATTTTCCCCATAACAAAATACCACTTGCAACTAAGGTTAACTGAGGAAAAAAAACTCTGAGTGTGGACATTTTTATGTGTTCCATTATTTAAACCCTACTCATGCAGCTGTTTCCATAGTTTATAAATGTTTCATTTAAAATATAATCATTTTCACATTGGTACCCCATTTACTTCCTCTTACCACTATTCTGACTGGATAGAGTCTAATGTAATCTACACCGTCTGGTCAATTATAACATGGACGCTGGGGACCAATTAATACCATCTATAAAAGCCTGAATCATTCTGTCAATTAACTAGAACTAACTATGTCATCAGATATATTACTAGTGAGCAAGTCTATTTGGTTGCAATATGTCTTGGAGGAGTGCAGTATCAAATGAATCGCAATTGACTTGGACAACTGCTAGCATAATTTCAGAAGATGAAAAGACAAATGGGGTAGTTATTAGTGGTCCCCTGAGGAATTACGGCCAATTGTAATGTGCTAAGCCTGCACTAGCAGGTGCCCTCAGCACAAATCAGGAAGAGGGTTAAATCAATATTTTCAATTTCTTTGGATCAATTCAGTGTTTGAACAAGATGGAAACTTGTTAGCAATTGGCAGAATGTGTAAATGAAAAGTCAAACTTATTATTTGTTAAAAGGGAACGGGTGCACTGCATCATGCCCTTGGCACAAAGTAATGCTTTCATGATCTACTTGCTTGGGCATTCGCTGAGAATCAAGCAGTTCTTAAATTTTAATAGAGTGCAAAAGGTTAGTTGTATACACGTTGACAATTCAAGAGCTTTAAAAATGATTGAAGTGTCAATAGGAATGTTTTTGAGGTGTGACAACAGAACAGTTATTAATGATTAGTGCAAGAACCAGCAAGAAAATGAAATGCTTGTCTGCTTTAAAGAAAAAAAAGAGTCCTACTAGGAACACAGCATAATAACTTAAATACTTTTCTACAGGGAATGGAATTGAAATAAGAGAAGTTTTCTTTCTTTACCAGTAAAACTTTATAAGCAAGACCATGCGTTCACATAATCCCTTAAGGACTTTTACAACTGTAACTCCTAAGGCTGTGAAATCAGTTAATTAATTTTGCTTTAAATTAAAAATTGACCCCAAGAGTACAAATGAGCATCACATTCTGATAAATGGTAACCAACCCAAATTCTGAACAGCTGTTCAGAATTTGGGTTGGTTACCATTTATCAGAATGTGATGCTCATTTGTACTCTTGGTCTCATTAGCACCGTTCACTTTCTATGAAGTGGGAATACATCAATTTATTTATGATTTCATTAATGTGTCATTTTATTTTGTATCTCATTTCAAAGATCTAACAAGATCTGATTAGGTATAGGAAAATAAAATTTACTTATTTACTGCAAATTTTAAATATGATGCATTATAGAATGAGGTTTCCCCCACTTCTTTTGGAGTCATCTATTTTTCCAGCTAGGAAACACAAAATGACAAAAGTAGATATATGAAAGGAACCATGGCTTTCATCATGGAAAAACAAAACAAAAACAAAATTAAGCATTTTTGTGCACTAAAGTGATTCACAAAGAGTTCAGGTGTTCCCAGTGTAACTCAAAGCTGTATTAATTAGAGTCTGTCTTCTCAAATGCATAATGAATTATTCTCAGTTGACAAATATCAAGATGTGTCTCAATTTAATGAAAAGCAATAAGTTGGATCTTGAATTGTACATGATAGAACACTGCAAAGGCACTTTTGACTGTGTTGGACTTAAATGGCAATTGCTGCTGATTTACCTACCTTGCTGCAGCCCAACTGCCTTCAATATAAGGTCTAAAAGTTTGGGGAAATTTCCCCATAAGTATGATGGGTGTTAATGATGCTGTAATCATCAACCAAGTGAGAGCAACTAATAGACCTATTTCCAACCATTAAAGGAAAGATTGTTTACATTCATAGATGGTAACTCTAGGTCTCACATTTGTCAAAAACTTTTTAAAAAACCCAATTAAATTCAAAGGTTGTAAATGTAAATGTTAGTTGTAAAGAAACCAAAGCCACCCAATTTTTTTAAAAAAACAACAGTTTTTTTAATGGACATATAAATAAGGCTTAATTCCAAGCTTAAAGCTTGCACAGCATGGTGAAACATAGTGTTTCTTTAGTTAAACAAACATTCCCCTGAGTAATTTGGACCTAATAATTTCAACCTTTGCCAGAATCAGTCATCTGTCAGGTACTGGAAAAAATGACTAAAATAATTAGTGTTTCAGCCAGTAAACACAAAATGCAACATAGACATTGCCTCAAGAGTGATTATGCATTGATGCTTCAGAATGTTGGTCATTTTCAGAATGTTTCTTCAGGACCATCCAAAGAAGATACAGAGGGACATGGGAAGGTGTTCTAAGTCAAGTTAGATCACTGGTCCATCTAGCCTGCTATTGGTGTCATGAGAATGCACATGTTTTCTGGACAGCTGTTTTAAATTTGCATAGAGCAGTTTTGGATGCAGAACTATTGATTCACACTCAGCACCAAAAATTGATCAATGGCAATTATATAAGTGTGATCAACTTTAAATATGATATTCCAATAGGGAAGAAATGCAGCCAGAAGAACAAAATGGAGGGGAAGGGTAGGGAGAGAGAAAAAATCTGTGTTCCACTAACCTTCAAAATGTTTTCTGCCTTTCTACTTGTTAAACTGCAAGACAGCCACACATTTCACTAATTAAACAAAGATTTAATTTAATTAAACAAAGATGAAACAGACTATCTAGACCCATACCAGTCGGGCTTCAGGCCGGGACACAGCACGGAAACGGCATTGGTCACGTTGGTTAATGATCTCTGGAGGGCCCGGGACAGGGGTTATTCCTCTGTCCTTGTTCTTTTGGACCTCTCAGCGGCTTTTGATACCGTGGACCACGGTATCATGCTGCGGCGTCTCGGTGAGTTAG
>NW_015387279.1:106294-133549 GCF_001527695.2 Protobothrops mucrosquamatus | reverse complement strand
GTCTGGCCTAGGGAGAATTTTTAAATAGGGACAATTTTAATTTAAATCTTAATTAATTATACAGCGAAAAAAAATATTTGGTTTTTAATAGGTTTTTATGGGGGGACGATGTTTTATGTGTTTTAATATGCTGTAAGCCGCCCTGAGTCCTATAGGGAGAAGGGCGGCATATAAATCCATGTAAATAAATAAATAAAATTTTGTCTTTGATTCAATTCCACTACTCCTGAGAACTACATAGGCATGTCTGCGTAGTTTATTTCAGTATGTGAAGAAAAGTATGTCAAAGTGTTTTGCAATTACGTGCTTTCTTCTAAGATTTCTTTTTTACTTCTAACTTGAATATATTGGAGATCTCCTGTCAAAATACTGACCAGATGAGACTACTTAACTATCTTAAGAACCAAAGCTCGCCACATTTTACTACTTCCTCTGGATTTTTAAAGATTAATGAAAGACAAACTAATAGTAAGTTCAAGCTTGTTAAAAATCACATTTAAAACTTTTGATTCTCCAATAACCTTACAGGGGAAAAAATACTTCCCTTATTAAACAGGACTTACTACATTTTTAGAGATAAAAATGATTGCAACATTGCATCCTCAGCTATTTTTACATTTGCATTTTGAGCTGAAATAGACCTCTGAATGATATTGCTGTTATAATTTTCCTTTTTTCCTGCTTTGGATCCAATAATATAGATTCTCTTAACCTTTAAAATTATCAGTTTATCAGGCTCATGTTTTTTCCCCTGAAGTTCAATAAAAAGAAAACCAACAGGGGAAAATGTCAAATTTGAAACTAGCCCACGCATTGACCAAGAAAAATCAATAGCTTGCGTCTCTTACTTCGAGTAGACACACCCCAGTTTTTATCCTAGAAAAGCATACAGTATTCTATTCCTAAGCCAAAGAGTTAATTGACTCAATTATCTACTGTATAAGAAGCTATTAAACAAAGGCGCAGAGAATAATATGAACATACGGCTCTTTAACAGCATCACAAGAGTTTACTGTTTAACAATGGTACCGACCAAGGAACAATTGGAACAACTGTTTCTTCCAGTTGCCACATCATAGAAAGAATGCATAATTGAGAACTGCCTGTCCAGTCATAAAATGCATCTTTTGTAGAATGATAAATTGGCTTATGTTAGGCTCTAATATACTAAAGATTTAATGAAATACAAATGTATTTTATTTTTTTTATAACTGCCAAGTAAACAATTCCACTTTGTCACTGTCCAATTCAGATTTAGTGAAAATCGACTTCACCAAGACCTAGGTAAAAGTAAGCATATTTAAGGCTACCACTTTGACTTTTGAAACAATTTGTATGATACATAAAGATTATTTCAAAACAGAACAATGGAGGGGCTAGCAATTGAGAATATTACAATAATGTATTAAAAAGTAATCAGTTTTGTTCCACAGATAAAGAATAAGAAACTCTGGAAATCAATAAAGGATTACAGGTGATACCTGCAACTGAGCTTTAAGTTTAAGTTTCTCTGAATGAGGTTAGTGAGGAACTTTGATAAAGACTTTTTAAAAGTTCATGTACATAAGTTATCATTTAAAGCACTCTTATCTACATATTTGTCCTTCATAGAATTTATAATATTTCAACTGTTTTTCAAAAAAAGCTTTTTTCCCATATGGATGAGAATTTTAAGCTAACTACATTATAATTTCCTGTATCTCTCAATTTCTTTGTAAGATATTCCTAAAATTTACCTCCTCCTTGATTGTGTGCTTGATTTCACTGGCCAAGCTGGGTTGTCATCTTTCTTGCTCTTCTCTGACACTGATCATTAACCATCCTGGCAGCCTCTTGATAACTTCTTTTTTAATCTATCATACATATAAATCAATTTGCATGATACATAATTAAATACCATTGAGTCAGGTCCAACTCCAGGTGATTGTATGAACACACAGACTCCATATTACTGATCACTAGTGACAAACTAGAACACGGGTGTCGCCATGTCATGTGACGTGTCACGACGTATCATGCCTTTTTGTTGCATTGCCGGAGCTGGGATGGGCACGGATTCCGCATGATGCAAGCGTTCTGTGGTCCTGCAGTTTGACACCCCTAATCTAGAATTTTTTCATTCTGCTGAGCTTCTTGATCCTATCCATCCATTTTTGCCAATATAGTTCACATTCAGTATTCCATAAAATGTATGCTATAAGTATTTTTTTCAGGGTATAAATTTCAAATAAATGCATAGTAAAAATATCTAGAAATCAAGCAACCAGTAAAAAGGAAAATAAAAAAATGAATAGGTTTATAAGTTTGCACTGTTGAGAATTATTTAGATGCCTCTTTGTCAGTGAAGTGTATATTGTTGCTTCTTAGCTTCTTACTAATTGCCTGACATACACAACGGCTATATAAGAATGCTGGAATTTTTTTTCTATAAAGCAATATCATCATGAAAACTTTCTATTTTTTTGCTTTATAGAAATATTAAGAGAGTGAGAAAGCATATAAGTTCAACAGCAGTGACCTCAGACACAAAGCAGCTAACAATAGCTTAGAATAAATCAACACGTTCGAAACAATGTCACTCAGAGATCTGATTCACTCAAGATCTTCTGTAAAAATAAAAATGAAAGACAGTCAAATAGAGTAGCAAGCGGTCAAACTATATGTAAATGAGTAATATTTAAGGCATGTTTGTGTGTATAGGTATGTACTGTTAACATAATTAATACTGAACTGCCAGTCACATTTAATATTTTTGGATGAGTGACTTCCAGAGGCCGAATGAGGATGCAAGTCTAATAATTCACAAGGCACAGATATGTTCGCCTTCTGGCCTCTTTTCAACATGTCTTACTTTGAAGTTTGTGTGATTCATTTAAACTGGAAATCAATGTTTCTGTGTAAGATTTCTATGAGGCTCACCCTCAGGGAAGGTATATACACCATGGAGAGAAAGTAACTCAAGGAAATTTAATTAGAAGCCTTAAATGTACAGCATGTATACTTAGCTAATCGGATCAATTGCAGCCCACTAGCAAAGCATATTCTAATTATCAAGACAGATGAAATTTTGCCACCTCTCAGCAGTTGTGCAAACCATCTTCAGGAAAATAAGATAACGACGGGCAAAGATCTCTCATACTCGACACAACATTGAGTTTTTCTGCTTGCATTTTGTAGAAAATCCCCCGTGGATGTTTGATTTGTTAAAGGTGGTTTTATCGCATGTCTTTCAGTCGTAAATCAATGTACAATTTTGATGAGCCAGATCCTCTGCAAAAGAGAGCTGTTCAGCTTGCCAGATTGGTAAGTTCTTTATCCTTCTAAGTATTTTAACATGTACTGCAGAATACAATCACAGATAATGAATTAGTGTCTGCTTTTTTATGTATATCTAAAAGTGGTTTAGAAGAGATAAAGTATATAATGTATATACCCACAAACATGCATGTACACGACATCAAAACCTTCATAATCTAAGACAAAATACTATCTAAGATGCAAAAATCAGAAATTTCATAGATTGATATTAGGTCTCCTTCCCTGTATGTCATTACATTCAACAGAGGGAAACTAGAGTTACCCAAGTGCTGCCTTCTTTACTTGGGAGAAAGGAGGAAATAGCCAAGCTACACAAACACAGTTCTTAAATTTCTACCAGGTCTTTTTCTGAACACCTTAATCTTCTGGGAGAAACTAGTATAATTGAACCCAAGGTTATTTTTATGGTTTTACACTTTCTCCTTATAAAAAACAGCCTGAGGAAGAATTTCTAAATCTCTTCCCACAGCATATGTCAAAACTGGGTATCTTAATGAGTTGTTATGAGAAAGGGAAGCTAGCCTGTTTGCATGATACATACATAGTTAAACACCATTGAGTCAGGTCCTGACTCAATGATATTTAACTAGGTAGGTATCAACCCCAGGTGACTGTATGAACAAATAGACCACAGGTGTCAAACTCCCCACATCACGTGACATGTCGCGACGTATCGTGACTTTTTTTTTTTGCATTGCCGGAGCTGAAGTGGGTGCGGCCTCCGTATGATGCAACCGGCCAGCAGGCCGGCAGTTTGACACCCCTGAAATAGACTGTTTGAGACCAAGAAGTTGCTGAATGCTTGGCAGACGTAACTTGGAGGGTATGTGCTGCTGAGATTGGTGAGAGTTTAATATTCATTTGTGAAAAGGGGCCTAGAACAATTATAAGGAATGAGAGAAGTCTGAGGAGGAGAGGATAGGGCTGACAAGAGCATCTCAGTTATGATGGGTCAAGGGAGATATGATAGAAAAGGAGATGGCCGCTTCAATGCTTAGCATAGATTTTGCCTTCCAGTCCTCAAGAATCAACCCCAATGTCTGGTCACTAGACCCTCAGCAAATCTGGTCTCTTGCCGCTGTTGTAGTTACGGTTGCTGCTGCTGCTTAACACCAAATCAGCTTGAAATAAGGCTTCTCAATCCAATCTTCTGGAGAGGTCTAATTTGGCATGTCTAAGTGAGATAAACATGCCCATCTGGATTTCACAGAGAGGCTACAGTCATCTAGGAGACTGTTGGAGATGCTCTTCCACAGATAGCCAAATGTGAAATTTTACCTCCACATTTTTACTTGAGGGGTCAGGTGGGAGTGCTATTGCTGTATTGGGTTTGATAGCTCTGATGAGCTTGATAAGCTTAGAAACAAGTATGAGAGTCTGCCCAGGTGCACTCAATGATCCTCTTGGTCAGGTTAAAGTTGACATTCAGGATGCATTGTGTTTTCATCCTTGGAAGCACAGTAAAAGTTCCACCTTCAACAGGAGAAAAGAGCATGCATAGAGTACACATATGTAATTAAGCTTAGCAAACCTTCAATGAAACATTTTGTTTCCAAAAAGAAAAAGCTTCTTGTGCTGGGTTTACTTTGATTTGGTTGGCTGCTTTGAACTTGATTTTTTTTAAATTTTGAAATAATCTGCTCAGTTTTAGGAATTCATCACTATATTCTTAAGCATTCTCTGTGTTGCTCTACTTGTTGGTGGAAAATTCATTATGCAGTTAACAATGTGAAACACAAAGCCACCAGACCTTATCTGGTTGACCTGCTAAGCTAAGCTAAGTGTGTGTCCTCAACTTTTGTGCAGAGTTAACACAACCCATGGTGCATTTTGCTATGTAGGCATGTTTGAACTTGCTGGTTCACCAAGTGTATTTTTTTTTAAAAAAAGTTATTTTGCTATGCAAAAATAAGCAGAAGACTCATGATTCTTCCTTTATTTGATAATGCTACTAATTTGCAAGTGCTGGCAGCTAGAAAAGAATTTTTTTTTTAAAAAAAAAATATCTTTTCTAGGGTGTGACCTGTCTCCTGGGCAGTTTGCTCTCCCCTCCCCCCCCCAATGTTCTTTTCTATTAGGCAGAAAGTGGAATTCTTTTTTCTGGCACCAGACTGACAAATTTATTTGTAGATCAACTTTTAATGTTGTAATGAAGGGCATCAATCTATATTTTTCTTTGCAAGGTTAGGTTTAGGGTGGCACATAGATGAAGTGCAGTTTTATTTTCAAGTACTTTTCTAGGGAAATCTTAGTGATGCTAATGGTGATTGCAGTTCATGTTACACTATGTCTTCCTGCCCTTTAGTACTTAATCTGAAAGGAATGTGTGGGAGATTAAGATCTTTTTCTTTTTCTTTAAAGAGAAAGACAATAATGTATTTCACATTCCTTTCACTTAGCCTGCCCTCAGGACCAAGAAAGAGGGATACACTTGTACTTGAATTCAAAGAAGGTAGCATGAGGTAAAGATGAGCAAATACTTCCATAATGGGAATGATATTTCCCTGCCAATTTTTCTGCAACCTGACTTGCTGGTAGCAGTCAGCGTGAATTGTTACCATCTCTCTCTATATATTTTTATCCTGAGGTGAAGAGAAGGGAACGAGTTCAAAACAACATATTTACTAGCTGTACATCTCTCTGGACACCATACAACTAAATCTTGAGTTCCAAATCATCAGGAAGAAAAATATCCAATAAAAAAAAATGATGCAGCAGGGAACAAATGCAACAGTCATTTGAAGTATTCAATGAATAGTTTTCTTTTTAAAGGATTACCTTTGCTTTAGATGAATGACAAATTGGAATCTTAAACATCTGCTCAAGAACAAATTGGGTGTACTATCTGAGACAATCTTCTTCCAGTCAACCTGATGTTCTTTAGATTTAGAAATTGTAGTCCAACATACCTGGAAGGCTTTAATAGTGAAGACTGCTAATTTGAAAAGCTTAAACTGAAGGAGATGGAGAGACACCGGGGAGAAATTAGGTTCCAAGTATTTGATTTGTAATTGTTAGCATTTTTTTTTCTTGGTCTCCTCTGAAATGTTTGTACATGTCAATAAAAATTAGCATAAGCCATAATCATCTGGTTGTAGTATCAATGCACTGTAAACATCATTAAAAATAAATCCTACAGATTGCTCAGCAGTAACATCAAAATGCCACTCAAGGGTATAATATCCATGCAGTTTGCACAGCATATAATCACTTTTTGCTCTGAGGATTTCACAAATATACTTCTAAAAGGCATACATTAAACAGGTCCATGCAATAATTACATGCTTACCTGTGTTCTTTAAAACACAGGGTGACTAATGTTTACAGCGTTTTAACCATGTATTTTGACAAGCACCATGAAATCTAAAGGGCTCTGGAACTGAGGGCCACTCAAATGCTCTCAGTGACACAATGGCAAGCTATATATTTTTGAGTGGGCTTCTCTCAATGCAAACCTCATGCAGTAGCAAGTCTTAATATAAAAATCTTGGGTTAAATCTTGTTTTATTTTACTCAGAATACTGATGGAGTATGAACACTGGAAGCACTCCAAAAGTGAGGGGGCCCTTACCAGAGTTGCTATATAGGTAGTCCTCGACTTACAACAGTTCATTTAGTGACCATTCAAAGTTACGATGTCACTGAAAAAAGTAAATTTATGACCATTTTTTCACACTTACAACCATTGCAGTATCCCCATGGTCACATGACCAAAATTTAGATGTTTGGAAACAGGTTCATATTTGTGACAGTTGCAGTGTCCCCAGATCATGTGAATATCTTTTGTGACCTTCCAACAAGCATAGTCAATGGGAAAGCCAGATTCACTTAACAATCAGGTTATTAATTGAACAACTGCAATGATTCACTGAACAACTGTGGCAAAAAAGGTTGTAAAATGGGGCAAAACTCACTTAACAAATGTCTCATTTAGCAGCATGAATGTTGGGCTCAATTATGGCCTGGACTGAGCACAGTGGTGAGATTCAGCCAGTTTGCATCGGTTCGGGAGAACCGGTAACTAATTTTTTGTTGCCCAGGCCCAGAATGGACTTCCGGAAGCGGCATCCACACAGAGAACCAGTTGTTCACATATTTGAATCCCATCACTGACTGAGCACCTTGACCTCTGAAAACCTTCTGAACTTTGCATTGCTTCTTGTGGATCTAGGGCCTCTCTTCTACCTCTCTATTTTCAAGAATATATAAGCACTGCCTAGGAATACTAGAAATGAAAGAGAAGTAAATCAGTAGTAACATCTTTACAAATAACCTTCCGGTTGGTCTGGCCATTTCTTGATGCTCTATAAATAAGGAACATGGGACAGTTAAGGCGAATTTACATGTCCCAGGATAATGTTGCAAGATCCAATCTGGGTGACCAGCCCAGGTTGGATCCTGCAACATGGGACAATGATGGGGTCTACTGAGGTTTGAATCAAATGAAATTGATTTTTAATTTTCAGAACCAAATCTATGTTTTCAGGATGCTGTGAACAAGGTTCAAAAACACCCTGAATTAAATCTAAACTTGCAAGGATTGTTTGGACCCATAGATGTGGCAGCTTTTCCTTCAAAAACCATATGGTGATGTGAATCAAAGTTTACTTTAAAGAATCCATACTTGGGTTTTTTTTTCTCTTTATTCCTTTCAAACAATAAAAGTTGATATATGATGTACTCATGGAAAAGATTGTTAGACAATAAATAAGAGAGATACTATACATTATTAGAAGATACTCCGAAGCTGTAAAGATAACAGATCTGCAGTTCCTCATAATTATAATATCCTGCTGTTTATTTTTCTTTAATAGTATGCACATCAAACCATGGAAAAATACAAACTTTATTAGAATTTCTAAAAACATATATAACTATATAAACAAATATTCTCAGGAAGGATTTATATGACTGCTTTAAGTATATCTTACACTGGACTTATTGTTCCCATATTATTTTTTTCAAATACTACTCTTGTATTGCTATAGTGAACAAAATTTATTTCAATATCACATAAAGTGTGTTGTGACCTCTGATTTGCTTTATTGGTATATTGTGATAGAACTTGTTTTTAAAATTTTCTTCTTTAAAGAGAGGATTCCTGAAATTTCAGATGAAGATTGTATGATCTCACAGTCTGAAAACATGGCTTTGGTGCAGAGGAGGAATATGTGGATAGAAAAATGCATAATTTGCATACTAATAGGTGAGTCTGGATATGAGAAAAGTAATTAAGAAGCATAAGGTAAAGTAAACATAATGTTTTAGTCTAACAGTCCTCAATGTAATAGCTGTTTTACTTGGAAGGCCCAAGCCTAGGAAGTAACCAACAGCCAATAATAATGCAATGTAGTAGCAAAGCAGTGAAATCTGGGGGTTTCATCAAAAATACAGCAGGCAACCAAGTAATAAATTGTGGACATGTGGTTGAATTCCTTTTAATGTTGGCCTTAATCCTGTCTTCTAGGTTGGAGAAGCAGACCATTCTATCCTTTCATTTTCCTGAGCTAAAATATGTTTTCCTTTTCAGAACTTCCTTTTTTCTTTCCTTTGCTGTCTTGCCTTGAGAAAGTCTGTCTATGAGCTTGATGCCACACCAACTTGATGCCACATAATCAATCAATCAATCTGCCCCTTGGCACTTTCATCTAAAACAGGGGTCCCCAACCCCCTTGTCCGTGGACCATACCGGTTGCATGCCAGCAACCGGTCCGCACAACCAAGCAAAGCTCCATCTGCTGGATGCAGGCAGTACACAAAACCACGCACCCTCCGGTCCACGGAAAAACCTCTCTCCATGGAACCGCTCCTTGGTACCCAAAAGGTTGGGGACCTCTAATCTGAAATACAGAACAGTTTTGGGCTTTCACTAGAATGGTAGGTACATGTTATTTTATGTTAAGCCACCCAGAGTCACCTTATAGGGGAAATGAGCAGCATAAAAATTTAATAAGCAAACATTTAAATATGCTTATACTGAGAATACAATAACATGGACAGGACTTTTTTCCCCCCTGATTTAAATTCATATGCTTTTTGCCACTGAATATGTCATGATTAATTTCTAATTCAACATTTACTATAATATGATCAACATTTCGATTGCTTCACGTCAGGAAGTTTAGTACATGTTTGTTGAATTAGAAAAAGTATAAGATAAAATGAGTAGGTATAAATTATGGAAATCTTGCACAAATATGTTAAGAGAGATTATAGGATGGAACGAAGAGTATTCAACTGGAAACCAACATGGAAAATGTTGCAAGTTATATATAAATGATAAAAACTAGACCAAGTAACTGAATAATCTTCTGGTTTAATGATTATTAAAGATGGAAAATACAGATGGAGAAATTGATATGCAAATGTTGGTAGAAAGTAGTGATTAGCCGTTTTGTTTATCATTAAGAATGAATTAATCTTCCTCTTAAACAAGAAGAAAAATAGTCAGGAATGAATGGCTGCAAAACTGAGTCACCATTATGAAAGAAGTATTGTGTTTCCCTGAAAATAAGACCGGGTCTTATTTTGCTCCAAAAGACGCATTAGGGCTTATTTTGGAGAAAATACAATATTAAATGTGTCCGTTTGGCTGATTATCTTAATTGGGGCTCATATTACGAGCATCCTGAAAAATCATGCTAGGGCTTATTTTCCAGTTGGGTCTTATTTTTGGAGAAACACGGTATGCTAAAGCTGTTTCACTTATAGAGAAAATTATTTATGGAGAAGATGAATTTAATTTACTAATCTAACACAATAATTTTAGGAGTGAACCGACTAAGATCTACTAAACCAAGGCTTTACTGCAAAATGACAGGATTATGTCAACTGCATCAGTATGCAGATGAAGTACATTGACAGAAATGTTATCGATTCAGATTTAATAGATACTTACCTTCAAAACAGTTTACTAAAACAATGTACATTAGACCACTTAACCACTGATCTAGACCATTCACACCCTTCCCTCCCCCCCCAAAAAAAATATTACAGGTAAACAAATGAATTTCATAGATGCAAATAGCAGAAGATGTCCCTGATTTACATTCATGTCTGCAAATCCCAAATTAAACTAGGCTGTCCAACAATCTCTCACTGTATTATCCTTGGTTCCAGTCACCGCTGGATAAGTGTGTGTCCAATTAGTTGAAATGAGTTCCAATGTTGGGACTCCAAGTACCCAGGGGGAAACTTACCATGCAAACCAGTCCTAATAACTGCCAAGTTGTTTCCATGAAATATTCCCCCCCTCTCTTTTTAACACTAAATTTTGCTGTGGATGTATTACAAAGGCTGCATATCAGTATCTATAATACAATAACCTGATTGCAACTAAGTTTACTTTCTCAGTCAACATTTCTTTGCCCAGGAAGGAGAAGAGGGGACATTTTGCTTCTGGCACCTGATTGTGGGTGATTGTATATTTTTATTAGACTGTTTTGTATCACTGCATTATCAACAATAAAAGAAGCAAAGCTCTGTCCTTGTTATTAGCATAAGCAGCATCTTTGTTATAGGTAGGCTTGGAAGAACAAGTCAATGCAGGATAGCAGTACTACTGGGACACTTAACCAATGCCATGGAAAAGCATATAGAGCGGGCACACAGCACTGGATAAAAATACAGAGGGGCAATATGCTGATTTGGCAAAAGATATGGCAGCTATATGTTATGTGTTATTAATTATTATTTTTGCTACTACTAGATCACTTACGCTTCCAGAGACCCTCACACGTTCAATATAGTGAAGTAATTACGAAATTTCAATTCAAATGAAATATAACAGTATAGCTTTGCTCAGCCCAAGCTATAGGGTCATAAAGAGCCATATTTATGATACTGATGGGCCATTGTTCCACTAAATTGAAGATGAAAAATCTTGCTGCAATGCTTTCATTTTTAATGCTTCCAGCTTCGTGATGCCCCTTTGGCTGAGGATCTAAAACGCTACAATTTGAAATCACACACTTAAATAATACTTTAAAAAACATCAGATGAGATATGCAAAGCATTCTTTATTTAGAATTTGCACTGCCCAGTATGCCTAGTTGATATAGTAGTCCACAGACCTGATTAATCCTACTAGAAAAACAGACACAGCCATTCTACAGGCAATAACAAAATCCTAATGTGAATTCAGTTCAATCCAGATAAAGTTGCAAATGTATAATTAAAGTCCTTTTTGACAGTTGAATTAAATGAGCATTAAACTTTTTTTAAAGTAATCTAAACTATTTCATGCACAAAATGGTAAAGACAAGTGATGAACATTTAGATGCAATTTCAATTCCCATTCTTGAACAAAAAAAATTAAAATGATTGAGTATGCGCCTGAAATATTTCATTTGTCGTACGTGTGTATACGTGACTGTGTATAAACCAGTCTCTAGCATTCTAAGAGTGACTGCATTTTGCCACCCAATGCCCTTTTTCTATCTGTGACATTTTCATTAAGATGACAGGTATACATTATGTCACTGCAACAAATGACAGCATTGTTGGCTGTTAATAACTACACTGAGTGGGTAAGAAACAGCGACAGAAAAAAAAATCCCTGGGGACAAAGCCTCATTGTGATCATTAAACAATTATTGCAACATGAAATTAGACAGCGTTGTCAAGCAATAGCTGTGTTTTACTGCGAGCCAAATGAGGGCAAAGCTTTTCAAATATATGGAACAAAAATCAAACCTTCAGGCTGCCTATAGGAAGGGGCAGGGTTTACATTTCAGTGAAAAATAGTCTACCATACTAGCAGTTCATAAAATACACTGTCAAGCCAACTAAGAAATCTTTATTGAGGTTTTTGAAAACAGAAAACATCTTAAAACAAGGAGTATTTTGTCATTAGTTTATTTTATGTTAAGAACAACTGGTGGTAGATTTTTTTTAAAAAGGGAAGAAAATACATTAAAATATTTTTACATTTTAACTGTTTGTGATGATGATGATGATGATGATGATGATGATGATGATAATAATAATAATAATAATAATAATAATAATAATAATAATAATAATAATGGGAAGGGACCTTGGAGGTCATCTAGTCTGACCCCCTGTTCAGGCAGGAAACCC
Source organism: Protobothrops mucrosquamatus (assembly GCF_001527695.2). NCBI lineage: Eukaryota > Metazoa > Chordata > Lepidosauria > Squamata > Viperidae > Protobothrops > Protobothrops mucrosquamatus. The sequence goes on along the minus strand of NW_015387279.1, from coordinate 121,150 downwards.
TATACCATTTCGGACAAATGGCTGTCCAGTCTCTTCTTAAAAACCTCCAGTGTTGGAGCATTCATCATTTCTGGAGGTAGGTTGTTCCACTGGTTAATTGTTCTAACTGTCAGGAAGTTTCTCTTTAGTTCTAGATTGCTTTTCTCTTTGATTAGTTTCCATCCATTGCTTCTTGTCCTGCCTTCAGGCGCTTTGGAAAATAGCTTGACTCCCTCTTCTTTGTGGCATTCCTGAGATATTGGAACACTGCTATCATGTCCCCCTCGTCCTTCTCTTCGTTAAACTAGACAATTCCAGCAACCGTTCCTTATATGTTTTAGCCTCCAGTCCCCTAATCATCTTTGTTGCTCTTCTCTGTACTCTATTACAGTCATTTCTTAGATATTAAATCAGAAGCCTGATTTTTTTAAATTTATATTTAAAAAATAAATGAGGTTAAAAGAATGCTAAAATTGCTCTACATATACAATCTTACAATATTTTGTTTATGTATGAGGACTTCAAGTAAGGCATTAGATTTTTTTTTTCTTAATTTTAACTTTATGGACGTTTCATCTAATCTGTGTCCTTTCTCCATAACAGAAGGAAGACTGAAATTTATTTTTGAAGTTTGAGGAAATTATGGGTGATATCAGGAAGGTTACAAAGTTTGAAAACAGGAGATGAGTCATGGAGCCCCCACGCTTATGAGAGCTGTTCACCTTTAAACCAGGAGCGTCCAACCTTGGCAATTTTAAGACTTATGGACTTCAATTCCTGGCTAGGGAATTCTGGGAGTTGAAATCCATAAGTCTGAATGATGCCATGGTTGGACACCCCTGCTTTAAACTTTCCAATCTGTAGGACTTAAAACCTCCCTTCCAATCCTAGCTTCTAAATTAATGGTACAACTTTTACCAGTAAAAAAAAAATAGCTGAGTTGTGCTTAGCAGTGCAATTTGAGAGAATGTGCTCCAAAATATGGATGAAATCAGCAACTATACTTTAAAAGGTTACTTTCATTCGCCACACAAAAAAGCATAAAGTAATGGAGTCTCTACTACAACATCAACTGAAAAAAAAGACAAAAAAAACTAAATTCCTAGAGACAGTTTATAAAACATTGGTTTACATCTGTTGTTTCAGAGTAGTATATATTCCCTGAAAGGCCCTGACTGTCCAACTATTCAAGATACAGGCTTGGCTCTTAAATAGATTGACAGAAACCACATTAATAGTATTTCATTTTATTTATTTAAACTTGAATTTAAATTACACTAATTTTTGTCTGGGACTCACCTACTTCTTTATTCAGAGCCTGCTTACATTTTGAGTATGGCCACCTACATTTAGAACAATTAGACAGTTAGAACAATTAATCAGTGGAACAACCTGCGTCCAGAAGCTGTGAATGCTCCAACACTGGAAGTTTTTAAGAAGAGACTGGACAGCCATTTGTCCGAAATGGTATAGGGTTTCCTGCTGAGCAGGGGGTTGAACTAGATGACCTCCAAGATCCCTTCCAACTTTATTATTATTATTGTTGTTGTTGTTGTTGTTGTTGTTGTTGTTATGCCAAGGACAGGTGTACTTATCTTTTAAAAAAGTTGCACTCTCTGAGATTAACCATTTCATAGTGAACGTTACCTCTTTAGTGTCACAGCATTTGCTCAGAATTGTTACAAATACACCATTTATAAGAATTTCTCTTTTGCAAAGAATAATTATAATAGCTACGGAGTGCTTTTGACTTGGAGACAAAAAACAGTGGAAACGTGGGACTGCAATCCTGGTTTAAAAAGTGGCAGATAGGAGCTTCGTTTGCACCTAATGAACTCTGAAACATCATTTCCTCTGCAAATCTGAAGCACCACATAGCCTTAATAGCATTACTGCAACATTTCAGCTTATTTCCAGGTGCAAAGGTGCAAAGTGACACAGCTGGTTGCATATTCTAATTTCTACATTTGATGCCTATTCTATTTATATCCTTGCCTCTACTTCCAAAAATGGGAGAGAAACAGAAATAACAAATTAGAAGGGATATTCTGCTAAATAATGATAGCAGATAAGAAGTCTAACTTGATGTAGTATTTGGTTTTCCTTGAATTTCTGTGGGTGAATTTATATATTATTTTTCCAATCATAAATATTTTACAATCTATTAACTTAAAGCAATTATGAATATTGATCTTCTGAATAAATATACCATATATTCAAATATCTCACAATTAAATTGCTTTACTATTCTTCCTTTAACAAATGGTATTTACAAGATTGTAAATTCTGTCACTGTCAGAAATTTAAAAAAAAGGTTTCTTATAAAGAAGGTTGGGTATATTTATTCAAGAGAAATGACAGTGATTTTGAATTTATCTAGTTTTTAAATTAAATGTTCACTTTACAACTAGAAAACTTGCCATTTCTTCTTGTTACAAATATACAAAGTTGTTTTTCATTTAAAAAAAAGTCAGGTTCACAGCACAAAATACACCTTGGAGCTCCAATTTTCAAAACAAAATTGATTTTCAAAACAAAATTTAGCCAGTATGTTTTGTCACAATAAATGCAATAATACTTTGAATATTGATGCTTACCAAAAATTCTTAGAATTTTTGAAAGCTAGAAGAAAATGTCAAAATATATTTTAAAAAGTATAAAGAACCATTTACCAGGAAAAGACAATGATTCCCTCGCTTTTGGCCTCCCACACTTCAACACACTGCCTCCTACATTGTTGCAAAGAGTCACCCAATTCTCTGAAGCAGCTACAAGAGGGTTACAAGAAAAATGATAAATGCAGAAAAATCCTTCCCTCCCCCCATTCAACTGACATAAAACTCCATTGGGTGAAATAATTTGTTGCCTCTGTTGTTAAATAGGACTGTGCAATGCTTTGTACGGACACTTCAGATTGAGAAAGCTTTTGGCAGAAATCACCCCATCAAAATAAATTGACAAACTGAAATAGAGACTGCCGTCAATGCTGTGAATCAAATCAGCTGGCTGCAAAACACTTTGCAGATTCCACATATATTTTATTCCTTCTAGAATTGTGAGCGACAATTATTCGATGTTGGAACTTCACTTCTATGTACAGAGAATGCTGAGTACGTTAAGTTGTGTGACAAATTCTTTAACACAGCAATCTCAACTGCAGTCTGTGATAAATTGGCTATAAACTTTGAGGATAAAATGCAGTTCTATGTATAGAAGTGCCCTAAGCATTAATCAGATTCTTTTGGATGAATTTTCCACTTATAGACACAGAATAGGTGCTCAACAGAGTTCACCCAACCATATATTTACTCAATCCTAACCATTATAGCCTATTATCTCAAGTAGGAAGTGGATCCTTAAATAGGTTGAGGCACTTATAAATTCCATCTCCATTGAAGAAAGATGTTGTAGGACCCAGAAGATCCAAACAATTATAAACCTGTGGCTAGCTAACATTAACTTCTTGGGCAAGGTTCCTAAATCAATGGTGGCTGATTAGATCTAAATGGTGGCTGATTAGATCTAAATATCTTAAATGGGTTTTCTAGATCCATTTCAAAGTCTACACCTGGTTTTAGCACTGAACTGCCTCATTCACCTTGTGAGATGATCTTTGCAAGAGAGACATAAAAGAATGCAATCCTATGGATTTTCTAGGACCTCTCATGAGTTTTTAGTATCCTTTGGAGTGGTTATCCAAATTTGCTATAGCTGGAATAGTGTTTCAATGTCTCTGCTCGCACCTGATAGCCATTTCGAGGGGAAAATGGAGTCAAACCCATTCTATTTTTCTGTACAGTTTCACAAAGTTCCATTCTCATTTCCTTGATGTTTAACTTGTTTAACATGAAGGTGTGACTGAGATTACAGCTGTCTGAGATATGTTGTCATTATTCTGAAGACTCAGAGTTTTACTTTTGAGGACCAAGTAAGGCAAAGAACACGCTTCCAAGTCAGACACTGCCTCGGTATGGACTGGATAAGGGTAAATGAGCTAAAGTTCAATCCAGATAAGGCAGATAATTTTTCTGTCCAAATGAATGATATTTAACCTGTTCTGGAATATACTGCACTCTCCCCAAAGAATCAAATCTGTAACATGTGGGTATTTACAGATTCATTTTTTTAATTAATAACTGTCCTTTGTGGCATGAAGAAAATGTATCAGCTTAGATTGTGCAACATTTACAGACGTATTTGTGTAGTCTTACTTCAAATGCATCGTCATATTCCACTATGTTATAGTTTATACTAATAATCCAAGTATTGTGATGCATAAAAATGACACAAAGTAATATTAATTGGGAAAATTATACAATGTGGTTTTATAAAAGTTTTCCATTACAATGTCCTTTAAAATGATGCTACATAGTACTTCTGCATTTAATAAGTACATATTGTCTATTTCAGTAAATCAAATAATTCAGTTAAATTAAAAATAAGATTAACCCAATATTTCTGTCAAGAAAACTCACCAAATATTTTAATAAAACGTAGAACCATCTATAATTCCCATGGAAATTATAACTGCAGAGTCCCATGTTACTTCTGCTGATTGACTGAATTATTCACAGTGCCAAAGATCTGATTAAGAATCAGACTGAGAAAGGTAACTCAAGTGTTTTCACTCTCCTCCAAGTCTTTTAATTAGACTATTATTCATATATCAAAATTTCAGAAGACACTTTGTTTCAACTTTCCTTTCCAAGATTTCCTTTCCAGATATACTTGTTTGAATGAAGAAATAAGGAATTGTTTTAATAAGGAAACTTGAAAATAATAGGAATGCTTCCGGATTAATTTAGATTTAGGAGTTGCAGCTCCTGTAAACAGGCTCTGGATTGTTTATTGGCCCAGGGAAGCACGGAAAATGTAGTGAAATGGAAAATATTAGGGACTGTTTATGTTTCCCATATTCAAACAGGCTTGTCCCATTTCACAATTCAGTTAGCTTATATACCTTGATATGAGAAGACCTGTGTTCTCCTTGTAAATAAATCCATTCCCTGCTTCAGTTTTGCCAAAGTTGTGTAATGCAGGAAAACCTGGTGTGAGATCCAAGAGCTGGATTTTTTAACTGCTAGGGGCCTAGTTGCTCAGGTTGCTGCCAAACAGCAACATTGAAATGCTGTGGGAGACATACTGTATAACTTTTTTTTAGGCCTACAGGCGATCGATTGATTTGATTTGATTTGATTTGATGCCACCCAACTCCAAACAACTATGTTTAGTAACATTCTGGATAGAGTTCATTCTTAAATATTTCTTATGCTGCACTAGAAAAATAACAACAGAAGCAAGAAGTTTTTTTTAATGCAAATACAGCTGTTATCTCTTATTATAACTGATGATTGCTGTGTTATTGGGTCCCCAAGCAATCCAATGCACACATAATTTGAACTGAAGTCAAAACTAGGCACACAAAAAGCTGCTTTCAAGTAGATTTGTCCTCCCTCAAAGAAGGGACAGCCCCAGAGAATATTGACATGTTTACTGGAACTTTTGAGTATTTCAAAAATAGTCTAATTCAAATCAAAGTATGCACAGTTGATGTTTACCCTAACCATGTAACTCAGAGCTTAGCAGTTCAAGTGTGCTTAACTGGGTATATTTTAGTAAATTGGAACAATATTCTCATTCTCTATAAAAAAAAAAAAGACAGAGTTTTAACAATCTTTATATTCCAATTTGTAAAAGAAATATGGGAATGTTGATTTATTTTTGAATTAGAAAACCTAGTTATTAGTGTTAACATAAAAAAATACAACATTACAAAAAAAAATACAATGCCTTACAGACTGTTGGATTCAAACCTTCATCAGTTCTAGACAAAGGGCACAAACCCCTAGCAGATACATTCCAGCAGTATTTCAGAAACTATACAATGAATTTGAAAATAAGGATGGCAGCAATATGGACTTAAAATGTATGTTTAATGCTAGAATTTCACAATGGTATTTAACCTTAAACTTATACTTGATGACTCTTCGTTCATTTAAGACTTATTGAGATTTTATTGTTGATTTGTGTCTGTGCAATAAATATATTCTTCTTTTATTTGATATTTTATTTATAAAACAGGCAAATTCTAGAATAGTTTTTTTTTTGCTAGAATTTTGTACAAGACTGTCGTCCAGTTGCCAAAAGTCTAGTAATTTCCTTGTTTTCTTCTCTGACTTAATATGTATTTATTACACAAAAACTATTTGTAATATTTTAAAACAATAATTGTTATTCAGAGAAACCAGAGGACAGGGTTGTATAACAAGTACAAAATGGCTTCATAGAACAGAACATATTAAAATGTGTTTCTGCATTGTCAAATGCTTTCCTCATTTTCTATTAAATAAAAATATTAATGATAACTTAGAATATTTTTAAACAAATAGGAAAATCCACATATTTATGTACTGCAGGTGGCCACAGGACTCCATAACATGAGAAGGAAGATTAAATTTATTTTAGTCTCTTAAATAATCATTGTTGTTCAGTTTCCCCCAGATCCAGGAGAAAAATATCTCATCTCACCAAAACTGTGTGAAAATACAACTTCAGAAACAGTTTAGAGAAAATTAGATCAAACATTTTCTTCCATATACATGCAAAATGCACTTGTTTGCATCAACACAACTGTAAGGCAATGAAAATTTAGTATTGGGAGAGTCTCTGAAATGTTTCTAAGAATAAGCTGTGTGCTTTTTTTATTACTAAGCAACCAGTCAACACTTTAATTTAATATTAAAAGACAGTTCCAGTTAATACAACTGTTTTTCTTAGTTGTCTCTATCAAATTTAGTTTAAGATGAATCAGAAAGAACTAGTCTCTGTCTTTTAAATGGGTTCATAAAAGAAAAGAGAGCAGGCTGGTTATTTGTGAGTATTAATGTAGGGCACAAGAGAGCTTTCTTAGCTAGTCTCACTGCCACAAAATAGACCAATTAAGAACAATTCTTGTCTTTGAATTTGGTAATGTTTCCCCCCCCCCCCTGCATCAGCATTCTTCCTATCAATTTGCCTCTGAAGGAAGACCACATACAGTAAATAGATTGCAATCCTTACAGAGAAGAAGTTGCAAACCTCCATAGGAAATTATCTGGTCAAGGCAAAGATATGAAATGATAAAAGTCTCTCCCTTCCCCCTCCCGCATCCTCCTCCTCTTCTTTCTGAACCACTTAAAAAAACAGAAGATGAACCCACACAAGTGTTGGGTAGGGCAGCATTAAGTCTTCAGAGAAGCTATTGCTTACAGCAGGGGTGTCAAACCCGCCGCGTCACGTGACTTGTCGCGACGTATCGCAACTTTTTTTCCATTGCCGGCAATGGGGTGGGCGCGGTTTCAGCATGACGCATCCGGCCCGAGGGCCGGCAGTTTGATACCCCTGGCTTACAGGATTCTATATGGGGGAGGGGAAGACCATTTTTAGCTAACGAAAACACCAGAGAAGGTGCTTCACATGACCTTCATACCTTGACAGTGAAGCACACTACCTTCATAGACTGAAGTATTTCTCTGCCTCACGCAACTTAACTTTGAAACAACAGCCTCTCAATTAGCATGATGACAAAATCCTTAGTCTGCCCTGATGAGCTGATATACAAACACTATACAGGGAGTCCTCGACTTATGACCACAATTGAGCCCAAAATTTATGTTGTTAAGTGAGACATTTGTTAAGTGTGTTTTGCCCTGTTTTACAACCTTTCTTGCCAGTGTTAAGTGAAACACTGCAGTTGTTAAGTTAGTAACATGGTTGTCAAGTGAATCTGGTTTCTTCTCCATTGACTTTGCTTGTCAAAAGATTGCAAAAAGGTGATCATATGAGCCCAGGATACTGCAACGGTCATAAATATGAGTCAAGCATCTGAATTTTGATCACGTGACCCTGGGGGATGCCACAATGGTTGTAAGTGTGAAAAAAGGTCATAAGTCAGTATCATTTTCAGTGCTGTTGTTGTAACTTTGAACGGTTACTAAATGAACTGTTGTAAGTCGAGGTTTACCTATATACTGATATTCAGATTAACAGAAAGCCTAGTGAAGTAAACTAAAGCCCTGTTTCTTAATTACAGTCTATCCAAAGACATCTAACCTTGCTCTAAGTTAGGAAGACTAGGATACTTGCCAGGTCTGCTTTACAGGGTGGAGAAAATGAGATTCTAGTCCAACATCAACACTCTAAATAAACAAACATTGCCTCAGAGCAATACATTTCTATTGTCCTTTAGAACAGAGAACTTTAGCATTCTGCCTAGTTGCAGAAGCCAATTCAAACAACTCTTATGTGATTGGACCAGGGTCATATAACAAGAAAGTGACAAAAATAGTTTGATCTTTAATTAACACAGTGCCAAAATGTCAATTCAGTAACTGTATAATGATAAGGAAAGAGCAAAACAAATTTCATCACCTAACACAAGGACAGTATCTTAAAAAAAAAAAAGAAAAGAGGATGTCATATCGGTATGTAAGAATGAGTATGCAAGCATTGCACAAAAGAAGGCATTAGGTTTTTTAAAAGGAAGTGTTTCAAGACAGAAGTAAAATACAGACCCACTATTCATCCCAATAAGAAAGAAAATAATTCATTGGTCCAAAGATATATATAAAGGAGGTGTACGTTCTTATTTAGACTACATTGGGATTGGAAACTCGGGCATTAAATGAAGCAGTCACTAACTGAACTGTGACGGTGCTTGCGATATTACTTCAGCTTTATTTGCTTTACAGACCTGTAAAGGTCACAAATGTGAGGATTGGTCGTAAAGTTGCTTTTTCATTACCTATGAATGGAACAAACAGTCACTAAACAAGGGCTATCTGTACAAAGAAAAGGCTCCAATGAGGCACTAGCTAGAGCAGTGGTTCTCAACCTTTTTAATGCCGCGACCCCCAACCGGTCTAAGTCGAGAACTAAACTGGTCGTAAGTCGAGGACTAAACCGGTCATAAGTCGAGGACTAAACCGGTCGTAAGTCGAGGACTACCCAGCCGGTCGTGAGTCGAGGACTTTCCCTGCCCGGGAGCACCGCGCATGTGTGGTTCCGCCCCCTGCGCCGGCCGAGGCGTAGCTGGCAAGCGGCAGAGACGGAGCAGGCCGACCACCAGCTGGCCCAGCCCAAGGGAGGTAAGGCACCCGTCGGAAAAGGGGAAAAAAATGGGACAAAAAAATGGCGGACAGCCCTGCTTGGCGACCCCCATGAAATGGTCGATCAACCCCAAATGGGGTCGCGACCCATAGGTTGAGAACCGCTGAGCTAGAGCTACGCAACCATTTCTGGCTACCTTAGGAACTAGAGTTGAGGATTTGAGCAAGGGAGTGCTTTAACCATCATTTATTTCTTTGTATTACCATAATCATAATCTCTTAATTGCTTGACTAATGTTTTTTAAGGGCAGTTTAGATTCAAAATGTTAAAAATCTCATTAATAAAGCTGTTATTAACCCTATAACCAAGAATGATTTGCATGCTGAAATTGAAAAATAATTATCTGTTATAGGACTAGACATAATTTCTTTTCCCTAAAAATAATTTATGAGGTTCCAAATTACAGCTCTTATCCTGGCAGTTTTTAAGAACCAAGGTGGATCTAAATGCCTCAGGCTCCCAAAAACTTGTAGAAGTCTTCAGATTGCACACACTAGAAAAATGTGCCATACTAGCAACAAAACACAACAGAACTATTTATTGACAAATTTTCTGCAATCTAGAACCCATTTGGCTACTACTACATGAAAGCCATCTGATTTTCAAAAACCCAACGATTTTTCACACTATTACCAACAACCATCACAAAGTAGACCAAAAAGTGGAACTCCACATTCTCTGCATTACTTCTCTGCTTTAATGATTGACTCAATTATTTTACATTCTTCATGTTCTGGTTTGCCCATTTCAGTAAACTGACAGCAAATAAATCATAAGTTCAGGATACTTTAAAGTTAAAACTGAAGAACCTGAAAAAGCTAATGGCATATACCTTTTTCCACAAAGGTTCATAAAAGAGAGAGGGAGGGAGGGAGGGAGACAGAGAGAGAGAGAGAGAGAGACAGAGACAGAGACACCAAAAATTTTGAGTCCTTTTCAGATGAAAATATAAAATCTACATATCTTATTTGCTAATGAATAAATCATTATGTCATTCAGATAATTAAGGCAGAGATACTTTTATAAGTGTACTTGTGGAAAAAGAAAGAAAAGTGATAGATGCCAATGAATTACTTAAAAATACTATTACAATATGTTTCAGGTATAACCTTATAAAACAAAAGCTTATGAAAAATGCAGTTTTGAAACAAATAGCTGACAATTAACCTTCCTTGGCACTCAAGAAAGGAGCTTTTGAAATGGTAGGGTTCTTCAAATAATGTGGTTTTTTAAAAAAGTTGGTTATGTTGTGTGGGAATGTTATTATTTGTTCAGTGAATGGAAGGTGTTCTAATTGCAGAAAAGCAGGTCAGTAAGATTGCTAATTGTTCCATGTCCTTAAAAACAAGGGAACTTTCAATAGGTCAGACTATAGTTGGCACCCAGGAAGGGATGAATAAGAATCTATTAAAATGCAACACAATCTTAGTAAGCCCAATAATTTAAGGCTTAACGTAAAACACAGTAAAACTCCAATTTCTGTTTCTGTGAAACTTTTTTTAAAAAGTTCCCCCTACAGCATCTTGCTGCCATGGAGTTTTATTTATTTTTTTCTTCTCTGCCTTGACAATTCACTTCCGTGGACAGGCATGCGGCCAACTCAAATGAGACCCAGCGCGGTGAAAAGCCCTTCAGGTAAACAGTGTGATAAGCTAAACTGCAAAAACTAGGCAATGTTTTTGGACTATGAGGCAGTTGCTATGGAGACAGTTGCTAATTAACCGCATTCAGCCAAGAGAACAAAGGGTTTTAAGGGCAGACAGGACTCTGTATCTTAGAGTGAGCAATGTCGTACTGTACATCTTAAGCAATCTGCACATTTTCCATATCTGAAATACCTGAATCTTTGTTTCATTTACAAAATATCTTAGGAAACACATTCCTTGGAGTTTAATCAGATTTGGTCCATCAGGAGCAATTACTAATCAAAATATTATAAACACTGAACACAAATGCAGTTGGTCAAGAACACTCAAGGTAAACATTAATGCTTATTTAAGCAACTCTTTGTTTTTATATGAAAACTAAAGACACTACCTTTACATCTACTGATGTGCTAGAGAGCAAATTAAAATATATAATTCCAGAGAAACACGTCATTTTGAAACAAACTTGCTCCCTATAAACAGCCTTTATTACGTTTTGGACGTTATTAGACTTCTTATTGAGGAAGGACCTAAACACAGGAAATCCATCTATATTCTGAGGACTGAATCATGAAACTATAAAACATGTTATTAGATCCAGGTTGATCTAATGGATAGATTATTGCATTCGTACACAAAAAGAGTAGATTCAGATCCATGAAACGTAGGTTAACTTAGTCATATCTCTTTTTCATAGTTTACTTTACCTCACAGATATGCAATGAAATAAGATATGAACCCTCACTATCCTGCTATAAAATCTATACAGGAATAATGTAAGCAAACATAGAAAAGAGTTCTATTTTGGTGTTTTGTAAAGTTTGATAGAATCTGTGGTATTATTTTTTTTTTGTAAATTAGAAAATATAGGAAAGCATAATTTTAACCAGTGAAACATTGGTCCTAGAGAAGATAAACAACACTATCCCCGCCACTCCTTGAATTTTCACTAAATTTTCACTTCCCCTTTCTGTCTTACATCCAGTTTCAGACAACATTTTATTCTAAGCTTCTGATGATGAAAAGTTTATTTCCTAGTACATGTTTAAATATTTTTACAGTGGTTAGATTTTAACAAAAATAATAATGATTATTTCTGGTGATATCAAAATGGTGAGTAGCTTCTGCCTTTTAGGATCAACCATCAACAATAAAGGAACAAGTAGTTAAGAAATACACTGATGACTAGCACTTGGTAGAGTAGCCATGAAGGCTTTGTAAAATATATTAAGAAACAATGAAGTAAGTGCACAAAGAAAGATTTGAAACCTAGAGAGGTAAGTCAATGGGCAAAAACCTTGACTGCCAATTGCTGAAGACAAAAGTCAGAATTAGCTGAGATCTCAGTTCAGTCCTGCAGGAATGCATAAATGGTGAGGGTGGCAAGATACATCCAAGATAACTTTTGCCTGTCCCACTCATCCAGTGGTTTTCCCATCAGCCCTAATTTTCCAATTGAATCCCTTTCATATTAGCAGATAGTCCAAATGAAACCTCCATACAGTTGGATGAAATATGGTTCTGGGGATTGCAGAGGAGAACTCTACTTTTGAACTTGAAGGCACACCTGAAATTTGAACAAGATGGACCTCAGTTTGTTCCAGCAAGAAATTATATTAAAATCACTGGTCTCAAATTAGTATTTCTGGGAACCCAAAGGGCTGAAACATACCTCCATAGATATGCAAAATTTTCAGTTCACTCAGCCATGCCATCTGATCATCTTTGATATGTGTTGTCAGGGAAGCTAGGACTTTAGACATCTGCCCAATCAATAGACAATACACTGATAATCCAATGTACCTTCAACTCTACTCATTCTTATTTAGGTGTTTAAATATTCTTCTACCATTATGACAGATGCAGGTAGAAAACAATCCATTTAACTTTTTCTGTCTTCTGCAGAACATCTGCAACAACCAGTAACTCAAGTTCTCTTGATGAGTGGAAGATACTGTGTTAAAGGCATGAGGGGAAAGCTACTTATTAAGGTAGTCCTCTTTCATGTAAAAACAACTTTTTTTTATTAAAAAGAGCATTCAGTTTTCTTTGCACAAACCTTCTTTCACAAGACCTTGGTAGGATTTTTCACAGTGAATTAGAAATCACTTAAAGTTCAATGATGAATTTATTTTTCAACCACATTTTTAATCCAAGCCTTAAGGCAGGGTTAGGCAATGTGGCATTCTCTGGGTATTTTAAATTACCACTCCCTTAAACTTCAGTCAGCGTACCCAGTGGCAAGGGATTATAACACTTTGCTTACTCTTGCCTTATGGCACAAATCTATGGTTAAAGGAATCAGTACCAAGACAATCTTTTCTATTCAGAACCATTTTTCAAAAACAGTAACTGCTAAGATGTTACGAATCTTGGAGAGAGGGGACTTGGCACCAGATATAGTGTGTGCTGGTTGCTCGAGAGTAGAAAATGTTTTCAAACTCCACTGATTTTTTTGCGTAGTGATTTGGAATTATAGTTTTTCTTTGCATATAAAAATAATATGTATTAAGGAAAAACCATGAAACGGGTGAGTCTTTTTTTTAAGGCAACAACATATAATACAACTCAAGAGACTAATGTAAAAGACAAATTACTTCACTGGTACATGTTTTGCACCATTTATGGAGTTTTCCTACAGAGTAGACAAATGTATGGCCTTTTTGGCATCCTGGGAGAATTAATTTCACATACACAGATTGCTATTTTTTTTAACATTGGAGTCTTGCTTTTCATGGTTTTATTTTAAAAAATGAACAGCTATTTGTTCATCACATTAAGAAGCATAAATGGGAATATAAATGTTTTTGAGCTGATGATTCAGTTTTTGGAGCAGAAAGTCAGTAGCTCTTAGCAGCTAATTAGAAGGCAAAACTCACCTAATTTTTCTTCATGAATAGTGTTTTCCTGCTGAGTTCTTTCTAGATCACAGAAGTTCAATACATGGGATATATAAGAACTCAGTGCATTGAATCCAGGACCAAATGCTTCCAATACTTTTGTATACTATTTCTACAATTTAAAACTTACAGTGGATGGCATATTTCTAGCATTTTTTAAAACTCCATAAATATTTGTCAATCAGCTATTGAGGAAAATTTTCAATAAGCTGTCTTACTTATCAGAAATTTCAAAACATTAAAAAATATGAAATTGTTCTACCTATTCCACTGGGAAGCAATCAGTCAAAAAGTTCATTCCTCTCCACTCTTCCAAAACAGCCTGATTCAGACCCCCAAAAAATTAATGGAATCGAACTCCAATGCAAACATAGATGATTTGGGTTCATAGACATACTCCTGAAACCACTGAAATGCTGATAAAATAACAACATGCAGTGAATCGATGATAACAATGCAAAGGAATGATTGCTTGATGGGGGTTGTTCCATTTTTGCTGCATCTGGATGAGAGTCAATAAGTTTTGGACAATTAAGCCTCTTTCAGTGGAGTGATTATTTTTTTCTTCCTGTGTTTGGCTCTACCTTGAAGAAGTATCTAATTCATGACCCACAAACTGAGCCAGATATCTTATTCTTGAAAACTGACCATTTTATTCAGTTTTTGATTATCAGACTGACTTATCTACATTATTACTGCTGGGCCACTAGCAGTTTAGACACAAAGCTGAAGTCTGATTTATAGCTCTACAAGAAAGTACAACAGTAACTGTCACAGAAATTTACAACTAGACTGTTAATCCCTGCAGGAATCTAGTTAGGCACTGAAAAAAGGGTCCTCTAATGATGCAGGCCTCACAGATTGTATGGAAGATGATGGCGATTTCTGCTCAAGTGATTATTCAGGGTTACAATTATGGGGGAGAGCTGCTTGAATGGAATAGAAGAGAAAAGTCTTGGATATGTGATGCTGTAAGAACAGCAGCCCCCAACCTTTTGGGCATCAGGGACCGTTCTAGTGAGAGAGGTTTTTCCGCGGACTGAAGGGGGAGTGGTTTCGGGTGCTGCCTGTATCCTGCAGATTGGGCTTTGCTTGTTTGCGCGGCCCGTTTCTGGCATACCGCAGAATAGTGCCGGTCCATGGACTGGGATTGGGGATCCCTGCTATAGAAGATGCTATTATTC
>NW_015387279.1:102399-105700 GCF_001527695.2 Protobothrops mucrosquamatus | reverse complement strand
CCCCAACCTTTTGGGCATCAGGGACCGTTCTAGTGAGAGAGGTTTTTCCGCGGACTGAAGGGGGAGTGGTTTCGGGTGCTGCCTGTATCCTGCAGATTGGGCTTTGCTTGTTTGCGCGGCCCGTTTCTGGCATACCGCAGAATAGTGCCGGTCCATGGACTGGGATTGGGGATCCCTGCTATAGAAGATGCTATTATTCGGTTGTTCCAGATTCTAGTAAAGTGCTTGAAAGCAAAGAGAAAAATGTGTATAATAATCTGTATCAATAGGCCCTGGGCTGTCTAAAGAGGTATGTGCCCACTGATCAGTACCATGGGAAGGCAGATACCATGCGGTCTAATAGTCCAGGAAAAAAGTGTATTTCTATATAGCACCAAGCAAAATTACGGAGATATCACCTTTGGAAGCAAATGAAATTGAATTATGAACTCAGTGGTATATAGGACTTCTAAGATCTAGACTAGTGATGGCAAACCTTTTAGAGACTGAGTGCCCAAACTGCAACCCAAAACCCACTTATGTATCATCGGGTGCCGGGTGGGCTTGGCCCATTGGGTGGGCGTGGCCCATTGGGTGAGCGTGGCTGCAGTAGTAACGGCAGACTGGATGGGACTAAAAAGTTCAATCAATCAATTCCAACTTTGCGAGATCCTTTTTTTCCCGGTGAGAAGTTGAAATTGATTGATTGAACCTTTTTTTTTTGCACACGGCGGCGGAAGCCCAAAGCGAAAAGGTTTTATAAAACCTAGCTGAAGGCCTAGGACTGGGGAGATGGTGCATGTGCCCACAGAGAGGGCTCTGCGTGCCACCTGTGGCACGCGTGCCATAGGTTTGCTACCACAGATCTAGACCAGAGCTGGCTCAGGAATTCTTGGAGTTGAAGTCCACAAGTCATAAAAGAGCCAAGGTTCCCCACCCCTGGTCTAGACCATGAAAACAGTGTTACAATATCTAAAGGGCCACAAAGAAGAGAAGGCTCAACCAATTCTCCAAAACACCTGAAGGCAGAACAAGAAGCAATGGATGGAAACTAATCAAGAAGAGAACTAGCCTAGAACTAAGGAGAAATTTCCTAACAGTTAGAGGAAAGTACAGGTCAGAGGACACAAGAAAAGAAATAATATGAAAAATATAAAAAGTTTAAAAACCAAGATGGTCAAGAGTTAGACAAACATGTGATGGCTATGATGGTTGAAAACTAATTGAAGGAATTCAGAGGGAATTTGTCTTGCAATCTGCTTGGAGGCTGAGTCTCCCAACAAATAATTCTGTGAACTCAAAACTAGTTGGAACAACTAAGAAACCTTTTTTAAAAAATTGAGCACACAGAGAAAGGAATAGTTGACTTCCTTGTTCTTCCCAGCTCAATCAAACTACACAGAGAGCTGGATCAGAAATGACACCACTGAATTGAGTATTCAGTTTCTGTTCCAAAACTATTTTAGATGCATAGGTAGTCCTTGACTTATAACACTTCATTTAGTGACCATTCAAAGTTACAACACCACTGAAAAAAGTGACTTATGACCATTTTTCACACTTACAACTGTTGAAGCATCCCCACGGTCAAGTGATCAGAATTTGGATGCTTGGCAACTGGTTCATATTTATGACGGTTGCCGTGTCCTGGGGTCATGTGATCATATGTTGTGACCTTCTGACAAGTCAAGTTAATGGGGAAGCCAGATGCACTTAACAATTGCGGCAAGAAAGGTTGTAAAATGGGGCAAAACTCACTTAACAAAAGGTCTCACTTAGCAACATAAATTTGGTCATAAATCGAGGAACACCTATACTGTATCTTGTTTGCACTGCAAGAGAAATTCCACAAACTGTAATCGGGTATTTCCTCACCTTCCCCAGCCTCAGATCACTTATATATTTCCCTAAATGCTGACTCTGGGTTGATAAATTTTCCTGGACACATTTCCAAAATCTTAATATTGGTTTTCTTTTCTCCTAGAGCCACATAACTGTAATATTTGGAGGTTCAGATTTTTTAAAATTTCACAATTGCTGCCACAAAATAACAAGTTAAATCAGAGAAATCAATCTCAGTGAGGAAAAGAAATGGTGCCTGAATTATTTTAATCTTAATTTCAACAGCTTTCTAACACACGTTTTAAGTGTTTCAGACTTTTAAATGTTGATAGTTTCCAGCTAAGCCAAGAACATATTACCTTCGTTTATATTCTTTCATAACTTTCAAACAATAAACTCCAATGCAGCCCATTTACTGTTATTAGAGGCAGTGCTGAAGTGGCTAAAATGAACAAAGAGATTCCCTTAAAACCTCTATGGCAGGAGTCAACCATCTGGTGCTCTTCAAATTTTTTGGATATCTGCCAGTATCCACACAATGGCCAATGATGCGTGGCCAGCAAAAGATGGATGAATCAACCATACAACATGCTAGGTTATACTTCTCTTCTGTTATTAAGTTATCATTCATTGTTGATAAAACACAATGACTAGGTCCATGCAATGTGCTAAGGCAAAATCTGGCTGACTGCCATGTATGACTGAACCTATATATCTCTACATGGAGGATCCAACAGTCAACATGATTTAAGGTCCTTCAGTCTACGTGCAGAGAAAGGCAGTAACAGAAGCAAGTGAAATTGTGAATCCTACACATGCACACGTTAAGCTTAATGATAATTCATAAGAAAAATAATTAAATAGATAACTTAAATTATCCAAAATGAGATTCATATTGCTATTCCACCAGAAAAATGCATCTTGTGAAAAACTGGATAAAATTATATGAGCATCATAAAAATACTGTAATAAAAACAATGCCACCAGGATCAGCTAGGTAAATATTTATCCAAATATTTAAAACAGTGATCAAACTTTTATCCAAGTACCCTGTTTTCCCGAAAATAAGACCTAACTGGAAAATGAGCCCTAGCATGATTTTTTCAGGATGCTTGTAATATAAGCCCCACCCCCAAAATAAGCCCCAGTTAAGATCGCCAGCCAGATGGATGCATTTAATACCGTATTTCCCTGAAAATAAGACCTAACCCGAAAATTAGCCCTAATGTGTCTTTTGGAGCAAAAATAAAGAAGAGGGAGTCAAGCTATTTTCCAAAGCGTCTGGAGGCAGGACAAGAAGCAATGGGTGGAAACTAATCAAGGAGAGAAGCAATCTAGAACTAAGGAGAAACTTCCTGACAGTGAGAACAATTAACCAGTGGAACAACCTGCCTCCAGAAGCGGTGAATGCTCCAACACTGGAAGTTTTTAAGAAGAGACTGGACAGCCATTTGTCCGAAATGGTATAGGGTTTCCTGCC
>NW_015387279.1:81327-101375 GCF_001527695.2 Protobothrops mucrosquamatus | reverse complement strand
TATTGTAACTGATCCACCAACTATAATGGGAGGGGCCCCATCACTGGAGTATATTTTGTGTATGTTGCTGTGAAACAGAAATTGTAAGACTATATCTTTGTGCAATGATCGCAGTAACAGTTGGGTAAACATGCAACCCAATATTTCAGCTCTCACATCGGGTATTTCAGCTCTCTCAATAGTATTGCTACATTCAGATACATTTGTCCTTTCAACCTTTATGACTTACATTGTTGGAACAGCAGTAATAGAGAGAAAACACCTTTAAGTTAAAATCATCAGGGGAAACCCCCATATATTTAACAATGCATTAGAGAGTTATTTAAATGTGGGATCCCAAAGAGGACAGGTATAAAACATCATATGAATAATTCTGCATATGAAGAAAGTTAAAATGATGTTTCCTCAGTGTAATGCAACATCTCTTAAAATTGAACAGAAGAGTATTGAATTTGATAGCCTGGGATAAACCAGCAGAAGGGAAAAGTTCTAAAAATGATTTACTATATCTTGGGGAAAAGTCCCCAATAAATCCCCACAGCAGGAATATGGGCAATGGCTTGGAATACTGCCAACTGCAATATACCCCATTCACCATCACCCCATCACTCCTGGTCCTGTAACCCAGAGTGGAGCTATTATTAAGGAGTTGGAAACGACTCTAGAAGTCACTTTCTGCATATTTTCCCTGTTGTTATTTTTTTTTTCTAATCCAATGGAATGTTGGAAAGAAATTATGTGAAGGGGGGGGGGGGTTCTGACTTGTTCCATCTATCTGTCAAGTTGATAATGCTCCAAAAACTGGACAAAACAGAGTTGCATTTGGGGTGGGAGAGAAGCCAGCAAAAGAAAGATGGAATTCAAAAATACGCTGGGTCAATCAGAAGGCTATGGAAGGAAAAAAAACTACTGAAAAATTGTCCTAAAGCATCTTTATGGAAAGTGGAGTTAGGCAGCAGCTTGCAAAGTTGGTGACTGCTCCATTATAAGAATTTGTCCTGATCTTGTGAGCTGGAGAGGAGTGTATGCAGTCCATCACATGCTTCCCATTACATATATCTAAAAATACAGTACATACATGCAACTTAAGAGGAAAGTAGAAACCAATATACAGGCACAATACAGAGAGTCTGGCAGTAATTGGGAGCGGAATTTCTGTCCCTAAGCTAGGCTGTCGTAAAGCATGATGTCACACGACCAAATCACTTAGCAACAGAAATTCTGACAATCCCTATTGCTGTCATAAAGCAAGAATTGCAGGGCATTAAGCAAGGATCTCCTTGTAAGTTCCTGCCAGCTCCCAACAAGCAGTCAATGAGGAAATCACAGGACGTCACAAGTCTTGAGCAGCTCACAAGCAGGCTATTAGGCTGGTAAGTGCTGCAACAGTGTGATTAGGTGAAAGGGTGCCTGTTGCCAGGTGTGTAAGGGTACACCAGTGACTGCTGTGGTGCCACACAAGCATGGCTGGGTGGGCAGGCATGTACTAGAGAGTGCAAGCTGTAAAGAGTGCTTTGGGTGGGCTTCTCAGAAGAAAAAGCAGCAGGAGCAGGAATGACTTGTGACCTTCCCTCCAAGCTTCTCCATTGACCTTGCTTATGACAAGCTGGCAGGGAAAGTTGCAAATTGTGATCATGTGACTATGGGGGTATTAGGACAGTCAAAACTCCAAGGACCACTCATTTAGCACCTTCATAACTTTGAACACTCAGTAAATGAGTGGTCATTAACTGAGGACTACCTGTATATTACTTCTATACATTACTTTACCATATGACTCTTCCTATGGTTGCTATTGACAAAGGAGTTGGAAAAATTTATAGCAGCCATTTTCTCGATGTTTTCCCTACTTTGTTTTTTTGAGAATGGCATGTGTAGGCAATAAGCTACAAGGGTACAAAAATTCACACTATAATTACCTTTAAGAAGAATTTCTCTTCTTAAAGCTGTGTCCCCTTCCAGGCATGCCATCATAAATTGTCCATACTAAGAACACATTATGTAATGGGAGAAGCAATAACCTTGCGGAACAGGGAGAAAGGCTGCAACCAAGACAATGGTCAGATGGAAAAAAAATCTGAGTCTGGGCAAGAATTGTGACCTGTGAAAACATTTGTTTGCAATCACAGGTTTTAGTAAAATGGAGAAAGCAACTCACACGAGACCCTCCCTAGTTCTCATGAAAATAAAGAAAGAAGGGAAAAGTGCACTAAGACTTGCAAGATTCTATTACTATAATCTTAATAAAAGTAGTGTTAATATGCATGATTTTGGCTTCCTCGTATGTCTTCCTTAGAGGGATGACATATGCACACATACAACAACTGCCTACATGCTCACATGCATGGACCATCAGTGAAGAAACTGAAGCAGAAAATAGGTTGGGGATTTTAGCAAGACAATGATCTCAAACGTATCTTCAAATCACCCATGAATACTTACAGGAAAAAAAAGATAAATTTTTTGCAATGACCAACAGTCTCCAGACTTGAATATTACTGAAAATCGGGGAGGGGGGGAGATTGCAAACATGCAATATGCAGGGGGCCTAAGAATCTTTCTGACCTTGAAGGAGTCTGCAAGGAAGAGTGAGAAAAAAAATACTAGAAGCAAGAA
Organism: Protobothrops mucrosquamatus; assembly: GCF_001527695.2. NCBI lineage: Eukaryota > Metazoa > Chordata > Lepidosauria > Squamata > Viperidae > Protobothrops > Protobothrops mucrosquamatus. The sequence goes on along the minus strand of NW_015387279.1, from coordinate 98,759 downwards.
TAGAAAGATGCTAGGCTGGCTACAAGAAACATTTGGAAGCTATAACTTCTGCCAAAGGATTGCACATTGGCCAAGAAGATATCCAAATTTGTGAACCTGCCATATTCATTATTTTCTTATTTTGAAGCTATAAACAATTGCTCATAAATAATGGATACATATTCAAAGTTGCACAAGGATATTACGCCTAATTTTATATCCATGTAGTTGTGCCAGCTTTTGTTCTCCAGGGATACCTAAAGTTCTGCTAGAACTATAATTGCTTTGCAATTATGATCTTCAATCATTCTCTCTATATGACCAAACCATCACAACATACTTTTGTTGTATTTTACTGGTTACTTTTATATTCAAAATTCTTTCTACATTAAGACATTCTTGAATCAATCACTTCTAGTTTTAGTACACACACTTAAGCTCCTCAGGGCCTCTGCATTCATCTTTTATATTTCTCCCAACATACTCCCAGTTGTACAAAATGAACAGAAGCATAGATTCCTAACATAACTACTTTCCTTTCTCTTGACAAACAATAATTATCATTAACATTTATGATCAGAACACCTACAACTGTTTTACCCATGCCTCTTTGATTTTTGATGAATCTCTCTGCAATCTGCAACTTTACATGGTTTTGATATGAATCTCAGTGCATTCCCAACTCATAATTTCTCAACACATACAAATTGTAGATCAAATAAACAACAAGACAAAAATATGACATAGAGTGGTGGAATATAATTTAGGTTCTTCATAAATTTGTTCTTTTTTTTTTCCTTTTATATATTTTACCTACTTATGTAGAATAATATAGTTTGTGGAGTTAGAGATATTAATATTTGTTTACTTATATCTGAATATTATCCTGGGATTAGGTTTGGGAAGTCCGGGGGGGTGGGGGGTGGGGTTTTTTTTTCTATACATTGTGTAACATTTGTGATGTTTTTTTTTATGATGAAAAATAATAAAAATTTTATATTGAAAAAAAAAAATATGACAAAGTAACATTTTACTTTTCTGTGCTTTAAGACTATGTTAGCTTTTTTCTAAAGGGACAGCTGCACTTAGACAACATCAAAAACATCTGTAGTCCTCTTACAAATGTACTCAAATATAACCTATACCAAAGCTAAAACATGAACAGGCAAGTATTTTGGCAATAGGTAACTTCATAATTACTTCCCAAGAAGAAATTCATTATCGAGAAAGGTGGGCCAACAGTTTGATTTAAATACAAATGCAGACTAGCCAATATCTTTGATCTTCAGTACATAAGTATAATAAATATATTTTTTAAAAAATACCAGTTTTTGTAGATAATATCAAAGAAAAGTCAAACAATTACACTCAAAGAAAATATTTAATAAATATTTCTCAAAATATAAAATAATGCGAGTAGAAAGTTTCAATATACAAAATCCTCATAAAGGTTCTATTAATTGCTCTATTTACAAACAGCTGTTATTCTTTTCTTAAATTGTGAATTGCATTTATTCATTACATGTGAATTGCTAGTATTCAAAGATCAGTTTTGTCTCAGTATACATATACAGCTCCAAAGGATAACAATATGGAAAAAATGCACCATTTACTCTTTTGCCTCAGAAGTAGAGGTCTAAGCCACACCTTTTAAAGAAAATATGAAAAATATCAGATACCAGCACCAGATGAGTTTGAGCAGGTGAGGAAAGCATACTGTGTCAGCAGTCTCTACTTTCAATTGGAATTCACCACAGACAAATCTGAGGGAAATTACTTTTACAATCTACAAATTGCTTTCTTACATTATCTACACGAGTCATTTTAGGGAATGATAATACATTTATCTTTTGACTCCCATGTTGAAATCTGAATCACATTTCTCCAATCAAAAATCCTATGCATACATTACAATATGTAAATCAGTTTGTGACACAATAAGGTGGGACCACCGTTCTCAGCCTGCCATGATATTGTGACCTCATGGTAGATCTGCCCTCTGACACTACAAATGAGCAGAATACTTTACAGTTATGAACAGACCCAAAAACTGTCAAGAATATCAACTCACGAAGGCTGGGGAAACAGATTCTGAGCCAATCCTTCAAATATAACATGGTATTACTGCAATCTACCAAAATCGGTCTTTGACACACTTCCATTTGTGCATTTAACATGAGAAGGAGAAGTTGTACATGGGACTTTTCCATGTATTTATTTCCTCTCCCCAGGGCAGATGTGGAGCTACAGAGAGGAAGTTTGGTGTAGTGGTATAAGGTATCAGAATAGCAACCAGGAAACAGAGTTCCATCACTTCCTCTCAGTCCAAAGAAGAAGCCAATCTTTGCAAATCACTTCCAAAAATCCCGCTAACAAAACTGCAGGGACTTGTCCACACAATTGTCAAGATTGACTCAAAAGCACACATAGACAAACTACATTGCATTGGTCCAAAATCCCATGAATACTAAAAGCTAAAATGATTATATTGTAAACATTTTCTCTACTCCACTCCTTATTGTATCAGGTTTCCCAAATGAAACAATACTGTAGAGGAGGCCTGCACAACTTGTATAGAGGAAAAATGACAAACCTTTCCTCCATACAAGTTGACAAATTAAAAATAATTGCGGGCTGCAAATGTATACCTTGCATCCCAATCATTTTTTGGGGGGGTATACAAGCACTTAGCAGTGCATCCTCTCTGCCGGGGGGGGGGGAGCAGTGAATGTATTGACTTTTTTAACAAAGTGCTAGAGGTCTGCATGTTGTCCAGATCTCATGATGATACAAAGCTAGCAAGTCTCAAAAGCACTTTTGCAAAAGGCAACTGGACCATGTTTTTTCCTTGAGGAAGAAGATGTTTTGCTTCTCATCCAAGAAGCTTCATCAGTTCTTACTGGATGGTAGGTGTAGAGAGATGGAAGGATTGGTTCCATCCTTCCCACCATCCAGTCAGAACTGATGAAGCTTCTGACATCTTCTTCCTCAAGGAAAAAACATGGTCCAGTTGCCTTTTGAAAAAGCAACCTTGAGACAATCAAGACCCCTTGCAGGCCATGTACAAATTGGGGATGGGGTTGCTGCAGACAACTCTTTCCTCTCTCTCTGAGGCTTAAATTTTGATAGGGAAGGTTTTCAGCTCTGGAGGAGATAAACAAAGTCAAAAGGAAACCTGGAAGGAGGTAACAAATGGTGATCGCTATGCTTAACAACTACAACTGGAACTGGAGAACTGCTGCATAAGTTGGAACAGTAACATGATATTGCAGTTCATAACTGCATCACTAAGTAATGGAGTTACCTGTCCAAAGTCTACCTGCACCATGATCCCTCTGTTATATCTTCTCCAGGCTAAACTTATTTAGTGCCCCCAATCCCAAAGATGTTTTTTTTTCCCCAAAAGGCAACTGGATTTTCTTGGGTTTTTTAATTTGAAAACATTTTGGAAATGTTTGGGATGTTTGGAAAACATCCAAGAAGCTCTTTAGATGAGAAGCGAAATGTTTTCAAAGGAAAAACCAAAAATGTCCAGTTGCCTTTTGGAAAAAGCATCTTTGGGACAACTATAACCTGGATGATTGAGAATTTTCATAGTCATTTAGTGCCTCCAACCATTCCACATTCATATTCCCTTCCAAGTTTTTTTCTCATCTCTACTCTGATGCCCTCCAGTTTCTTAATGTCAAGATTCCTCTGAATATTGATACTGTTGTTTATTATTGGTTCATTTTTATATTGTGGCCAACTGTGATAATCATGTTTCCCAATTCATCATCAGAGATATTTATAAATATATTAAACAACACAGAACCCAGAGTGAAGTCCTATGCAATGTCATTCAAATATTTATAGGAATATCCTCAACTCCACCAGGACCAGCCAAAGTTTTCTAGAGTTCTTCTCTCTCCAAAATTAACACACACTAACAGGCAATGGGAGAACCAAATGTTACCTAATCCTTCACAATTTGCTACAGACTGTAAGTCACTCAAACACAGTTTCAATTAAAAACATTTACTGGGAAGATTTTTTAAATAGTTCATCTGCAACTGTAAAATTATGACTCTGAAAATGTTAAATACTGTCATATCTCTTCCATAAATATAATAGGCTATCCAAAACTATCTTATTTATTACTATTATTCCATATGGCACCTGGAATAAATACAATATATTTATATTAAAAGTCTTATTAAGGTTATATTTAAATAAAAATAAAAATGTTTTATTATTAGAACAGTAAGACTCTGTTATAAAACTGTAAATTCTCAAATTCTCCAACTACTTTAAATAAATTTATCCAGTGAAAAAGAGGATATACTTTCTAGTAACATAATTATTTTTACTTTCCTAGAAGATTTGTACTATCTTAAAAAAAATCAAAATTCACTACAACCTGGATACATATTTCAGACATCATAAAATGACATATCAGATAGTAAGAATGCCTTTTAGAAATCATATTAGCTCTAGATTAAAAGGACAATCACTATCACACAGCACCCATCTGCAGCTGTCTTCCATATCTTTTTTTATTATTATTATTATTTCAGTGGGTTTTTCTTTCATTGTTTATTTTCAAGAACTGTTTCCTGGTCCAAGTGCTAGTAAAAATGGTAGCAAAGGGGGAAATGCTTTGTATGCCCGTGCTCAGAAAACTAAGAAAATAATTCTGCATGTATCACTAATCCATCAAAGACATTACTGTATAAAAGAAATATTTCTAAAAGTCAGTTTGTAACAGCCAGGCACTGAACATTGCTTTAATTATACATGCACACTTTTGTACATACTTATCTCTGGGCTTCTTTGGGAAGTGGAAAATAATGTTCCCTAATTATCAGAAATCCCCAGTACAAAATACTCAAAACGAAAAAAAAAAAAAAAAAAAGGTAGAACTGTATCCAAGGAAGCCAAAGGAGGCGGGAAAAACCTCTAGTGCTTGATATAAACTGGGAAGGGAGGGGAAGGGAGAAAAACCAATCAAGCAGGGGAAAGAGCGGGTCTAGAAAGTTTCTGCCAACAGCAGCTGAGATGCTTCATCACCAGCCTATTTTCCAGACATTATGTTTCATGTGGCTTCAAGGGTCACATGACAGCTGCAAACTAATGCCTTAAAGTCTGTTTCTGCCTCTCGGTGACACTGGCAGGCTATGAGAGTCTCCAACCCCTCAGAAAGAATGTTCCCCCTTTTTTTCCATTACATCATCCAAATCAGTCCTGGGGGAGAAGGGAGAGATTCACAGCTGGTGGCAGCTGCAGTACCATCTGCTTTAGTTTGCTTGGCAGATTCCTACTGAACCTCTTCTGGGGAAGCACGCCTGCATCTCAACACAAAACACCCCATTGTGCAAAAAAAAAAAAAGATATTTGCAGATTGTGGAGGAGTGAGTTTTTCCACTAAATGGTCAGAAACGGAGGCACGTCAGGTGAGGATTTCTGATCACAGGAAAGGAGCCTACCACACAAAAGACAAAATTGCTGAACACGCCACGCTTACGAGAGAAACAAGACCGGTGCCATAACCTGCCATCTGCTTGCCACAATGCCAGGATTGAAAAACTACAGTCAGCAATAATTTTTTGGGGGGAAAAGGGGGGGGAGAGAAAGGGAGGAGAAAAGGAGCTTAAGCCTTCAAAGATAGAGATTAGCAACTTGGAAAAAAAAACGAAAACTAACAACTTAGCCCTAGATGGAAAAAAAACTTCAAATATATTTATGAATACTGTCAGCACTTCTGATAATTTATGGGAGCCCCAGCTGGAAGGGAAGACTTTGCAAGTCACTCACTGTGATAGTGATAGAGAACTTCACCATAAACTAAAAGTAGAAAAGGGGTTTTATCTACCTCCTTTGTTCTTTGTGATATGTATTGCCAGACACTAAGTTGTAAAAAGTGCTTTCCATATTTAGTAAGTATGAATACTGCTTACTTTCTTGCTTGCCTTAATCATGTTACACTCTTGGAATATGTTTAAAAGTTTTGTGGAAGACTTCAGAACTAATGCAAACTTTCTACTTATCACTACACAACACACAGTTCAGCAGGTTGTTTTTTTTAATCTAATTGCAGAGGAATAAGAAGTGGGGGAAATTGAACAATGCAACAGTCATGAATGATCAACAGCAGGCTGTCCTTGTTACCATAATTCATTTGTTAAAAAAGCAACTTCCCTGCAGTAAAATAGCTGGGATTTTGGAGTACATGTACAGTAGATCCGCCACAAATGAGCCATTTAGGTTCCGATATGAACAACAGACAAGACCTCTGATTTCAGGAACACTCCTGTGAACGCCCAACGCTTTTGAAGTGTCTCGCATCTCTCTACACAAGAAGCTTCAGGCACTGTTTTCAAAACTGTCTGGGTTTGTAATGACTTACCATACATTTTGCCTTCGTCAGACAATATGATCTTCCTCCTCCCACAAGGGGGATATATAGCCAGAGCCTCTTGAAAGCTCTGCTCAATATCTGGACTCCAGACCCCTTCTGCGTCATTGTCAATAGGTTTATCTGCAGAATCACTCATTCTTTCAATGTCCTCGGCAGGACTCTCGCTGCCGCTCCAGCTGCTGGGCTCAATGGTGGTGGCTGGTTGGTCCAAGCCTTAGCCTGGAAGCTTTAAGAGAATTAACCTATAAAACAATAAAGAACAGTTTCAGGTGAAATTTTCTTGTTTAGTTTTAATAATCAATAGAACAAAAGCACAACTTGTACTTAAGGATGCAGAGAACTAAAGAAAATTGGTCAAGTTCTACTCTTCTTAAAGCAACAGAGGGGCTAGTATCCATTATTTCTGAAATTAATAAGAACTGTAATCAATACACATAATATTTTGGAATATACTGATTACACTGAACAACTATAATGGGTTCTAGAAGTTTAGAACTAGTCCCTGCTGGAAAAAGAAAACATTTCTGTTTTAAAATGGAAAATTTGCTATTTTAATTCATCTCAAACGATCAAGGAATTTTGACACAGATGGAAAACCAGTATACTGCACTTTCTCTATTTTACCTCTGAATGGCATAGTTTGCAACTGAAGAAACAAGAAAGTGACCAAGCCATTGAAAATAAACCATATAATACAGACAAGGAATAACTAGACCAGATTTTTATCTGTATCAACTACGAAGCAAGAGATGGCTCTTCTTTCAGATGTGCAATCAATTTCTTATGAAATAATCTAATACGACAGCACCTGCTAAGTCCATTCGACTCACAGACATTTCATTGCTTCTCTTGTATTTGTGGAAAATGTACTGCTGGTACAAAGGTGTGCTCTAGGCAAAAATCTGCTCTACCAGTAGGACTTCACAGTGGTAAGCCTGAAGAATACAGTGCAGAAGCACCAGGAATGGATTTATCTCAACCTGCTGAAGCATTGCTGATTCTTATTAGAGACAAAGCATACATGGGCAGACTAAGACTAATATAAAAGATAACTTCCAGAAACGTTTGCTCAAATGTTCACATCCTTTAAAAAAAAAAAATCCAGATGAAAGATCTAAGAAAAAGTAGTAAAGTTTTTTTCCCCCTCCTCTTTTTTTCACAATGCAGAGGAAAATATGGGAAATAAACCAAATCATTTGTTTAACACCGCTGTATATTATGAATTAACCCTCCGCAAGTGATTTAGATTTGCCTCAATGAAGAGACGTGCCCTGGAGAAACATAATTCTCATTGAACAGAGATAAATTGATTTGCTCCAATGAAGCCCTTTGTGTTCGTGTTCTCTTGGCATTTCAATTCCCCACCTGCCATTTGCCAATGTCAGAAGCAGCTTCCACGTGCCTGTCCCAAAACCTCTGTGGCAAGGGCAGACCAAAGAAGGTGGAGCGTGTTTTGAGGAGGTAAGCTGCGAGGGGCTGCAAAACAAAGCAAAAGTTGCAAGCACAGCATGTGCTCCTCCTGGGGTGAGAACTCAGCAACCAACTCCTACATGGGCGAAAGGAGAGCTGCCGGCCACAGCAAGTCTATTGGGTGCAAATAGTTCTCAGGAGCTGAACGGAGTTTTAAACCAAGTCCCCATTTTGGCAAATGCTGCTATTTTACAGATGCAAACATCCTCTTTTGCAACAAATAAACGGCTTCTGTTTATTTCCAGAGAACTTGGTGATTAATCACTTCAAGCTCAGCGTTATGTATGAAGAGCCCAGTCTGCTAGTTGCATTTTAATCTGGAGTGAATCACCAGTATTGTGCAAAAGTAACCTTTGCATCATCCAAATGTTTAAATTATGCTTTTATGAGTGAACAGTCAATATTAAAACATTTCTAGGTTAAATTTCAGAGTGCTTTTTCTTAAAAGTATAACGAAATTGCTTATGTATACTACAGCTTAAACCAGGTGGGTGACCTAGTTCAGTATTTTTAATACAAATTCACACATTTTCAAGAATAGAATAGAGCTGGAAGGGACCTTGGAGGTCTTCTAGTCCAGCCCTCTGCTCAAGCAGGAGAACCTATACCATTCAGACATATGACTATCTAGTCTCTTCTTAAAACCCTCTAGTGATGGAGCGCCCACGATTTCTGAAGACAAGCTGTTCCACTAGTTAATTGTCCTCACCGTTAGGAAGTTTCTCCTTAATTCCAGGTTGCTTCTCTCTTTGGTCAGTTTCCAACATGCAAGATCATAATGTACCCAAGTGAATTTCATACACATTAACTGAATTTAATTTCCAAAACTGGGAAAAACACTCCCTTCAGACACTGATCTAAACAGCTTCAGCTAATTAGTTTGCAGAAGAGTGCTTTTGATCTCATAGCAGAAACTTGACTATCTTTAAAATAAGTAATTTAAAACAATTTAATTTTTCATTTACTGTGCAATTCAAGTATTTTCAAAGCATCTAATGCCTTATGTCTTTGTCTCTATAGTCTTCTATTGCTGCCTTGGNTCCCTTCAGACACTGATCTAAACAGCTTCAGCTAATTAGTTTGCAGAAGAGTGCTTTTGATCTCATAGCAGAAACTTGACTATCTTTAAAATAAGTAATTTAAAACAATTTAATTTTTCATTTACTGTGCAATTCAAGTATTTTCAAAGCATCTAATGCCTTATGTCTTTGTCTCTATAGTCTTCTATTGCTGCCTTGGTTCCCCCCCCCCCCCACCTTCTAATATTGTCCATGAAATATTTGGGTTCCTAGATGTGCAGGCTGTTTCTGGAACTGCAAATCATTCACTTCCCTTTTGCAAACAGATCCAGTCCATTCTCTATCATTTCTTTTGCATATGTTGCAAACTGGACCTTTATGAGAATTTGGGTTCTCACTTCTACATTCAGTTCAATCCCTGGATTGGATGACTAATAAGCTATGCTTTAATTACATGCAAATTGCTGAGGCTTGGCTTGCTAATAATTAACTTACACTATTTATTTTAACATGACTTAGTCGATACGTAACCTATTGTTAGCCAGGCAGGTCAAACTAGCTGATAAAAATAGCTCAATTCCCATTGTTTGCAATCAGAAAGGACAGAAAAACATTTTGTCATCCAGTTCACTTTTGGGTTGTTTTCAGTACATTATTATCTAGGGAAATAACCTACCCTTTTTATCTGCATCAATTCCTTGAAAAACTGATTAGGTGGGACAGAACTTCAAGGACCATCATATTGCTGAAAAATTTGTTCAACTTCTCTATAACTGAAAACTTTTTAAATCATTGCCAAAACTGAGGCATTCTCACAAAAGCAAAATTCTATTTTTTTAATGCTGAAAGATTTATGCAAGCTGTGTTGTTCTGAACATTGCATGTGTTGTTCTGTTACATTTCCTTACATTTCAAATGCAGAGAGACAAGTCCAGTAAAGAATAACTAAAAGTTCTATTCTCTTACATTCTCACTTAAACAAATATCTTATTTAACTAATTATAGATTCAACATATACAAATCAGTGAGTTTTATGACCTATTCCACATATACAGTATATGATGCTACATTTGTATCAAACACACAGAATTCATCTGTAAAGTATTTATAAATCATCCTGACAAACACTTGGCAAAGATGTTCAGCAATATTTAACCTGATATAGAAAATTATTTCCAATTAATAAAAGCTATCAAGTACAGATTATTATATGATTTATTAAGATTTAATAGAACACAAACCTTGATCTTGCTTTATTAAAAATCATTAATATTAGCCTTGGCAATAATTAATTATAAGCAATATTAATAGATTAAAATATAAATATAAAGTTTGCTATTTTTAGCATTAGGTCTCTAATATTATTATTATTATTATTATTATTATTATTATTATTATTATTATTATTATTATTATTATTATTATTATTATTATTATTATTACTACTACTACTACTACTACTACTACTACTACTACTACTACTACTACTACTACTATTAAGCATTCTGCATTGGGATGGAAGCCCACAGGATTCAATAAAACGAAAGATTGGAAATGTGTTTTTGTTCCTTGATGTATTAGTATTATCTCAAGGAAATTATAAAATGAAATCAAGAGAACATTTGATAAAAAAGGATACACTTGTTAATAGATTTCTTATGTACAATAGAAGGAAAAGTTCAACGTGGATAAATGATTTGGAGTTTTTAACAAAATAAGAGTTATGTACTAATGATGAACATGTTATTGCTAAATGTATAAATTTTTGAGATATGTCAGAAGAATGAAATAAAGAATGTATAAAAAATGGGCTAAAAATTTTGTACTAATATGCAGATGGATCAATGGGAAATGTGTGGTTGAAAAGACTGAAATTTACATTTTGTTCTAGTCTCAAAAAGAGAATTTTTATAAAATGATGTATCATTGGCTTTTGCCACCAGAGAAATTGTCTAGAATAAGGGTCCACAACCCCTGTTCCATGGCCCAATGGTGGGCCGCACCCCATTCGGAATGGGGCCATGGAAGTATGCACGCACACACACAAAACCATCCCCTCTCCACCCTCACCCCCCACCCTCACCCCCCGCTGCCACCTCTGCCAAGCTGCCACCAAGCTGCAAAGGTTGGAGACCACTGGTCTAGAATGTACAGCACTATAGCACTTAGACTTATATACCACTTCATAGTGCTTTACAGTCCTCTCTAAGGGGTTTACAGAGTCAACATATTTGCCCCCAACAATCTGGTTCCTCATTTTACCAATCTCAGAAGGATAAAAGGCTGAGTCAACCTTGAGCTGGTCTGGATCGAACTACTGGCAGTCAGCAGAGTCAGCCTGCAATACTGCATTCTAACCACTGCGCCACCACGGCTCTCTCTCTATAAAGATACTTCAAATGTTTGCTGGAAATGTGAACAATATGAAGAGACATTTTTATTATGTCTGATGGACATGTAAAAAAGTTTTTAAGAAGTGGATACAAATACATAAATTCAGAGGATTTTGAAGTCTGAGGTACAATTGAAACCAATGGGCTTTTACTTGGGGATTAATGAATAAGCAACTAAAATAAATCATGGAACTTTATGTTTATGTATGACAACTGCAGCAAGATTATTATTAAAATCTATAAGGGGTTTCCAGTCAGCCACAATATCTACATATGTGGCTGACTGGAAACCCCTTATGGATTTTTTTTTCATAAAAGGGAAAAAAACATGATTAGGCAAAAAGTGGATAATAAAAAAGATAGGCTTTCTTTTGTAACCATAGACCAAGATATAACTTTGTAATTGTATTTATGTATATTTTCTTCAAAGGAAATCAGAAGCATCTTTTTTTCATTTCTTTTTCTTCTTCTTTCTGCATTTTTGTCTTTTCTTTTCTTGCTTTTCTTTTTTCTTTTTATTAGTTTGTGTTAAGATTTTATGTTTTTTTGTAAAACGTTTAATATAAAAATGCTTTTTCAGTCTTGCCCAGTATCATCAGAAATGATGTCAGATTTCAGGTTAAATGGCTTCAGAAGACACCTTTTATTTTAAATGTTCAGAGAAACAAATCAGAATAAGTTGGTTTCACCACATGGCTTAAAGAATTATTTTACAAATACCTTTTGCATCATTAGACAGAGAAAAAAACCCTATGCAATTAAAAACTGTGTTTTGCCTAAACATTGAAGCAGTTGTCTTAAGAGCTGTATTTTATATTTTCAAAAAAAAGAGAGAGAAGAAACATTTACTTTTTCCTTCATTCTAGCAACTTGGAACACAGTTGACTCCCATAATTCATCTTCAACTATAACTGATAGAGACATGGATTAAATAACAATCATATTTATTTCTCTCTCCTCTGCTTTTCTGTAATATGAGCTAATTCAACTCAAGCACATGGAGATCTTGTTACAATTCTGAAAGAAGCAGACGAGTCCAGAACACGCAAACGCTTATATATGAAAATGGCAAACATCGTTAGCACTGATTGTAGTTCTGATCCTCTCAAGGGGTATTTCTGAACATTGAAATCTTGTTCTCACAGTTCTGTCAATTGCTTCCAAGGATAATTTTAGTCCATGTGATTAAATCAATTTAAACATCAACGCTGCATTCCAGTTTACAGTTTCTTCCTCAACAGAATTAAAACATGATAATAAAGGGTCAAATTGAACATTCTACTTAGTGTTTTCCTTATACAACATATAATCTTCACAGAATTCTTCCAATAGTTTTTGTATGTAATACATTTCTATTGTGTGGATTTTTTTTTTTAAAAAAAGTTTCCTTTACTACACCAAAGAACGTAAAAGGGCTCTTTTCAATTTTTTCCCCTTCTTTTTTACTTAAATAATTTCCAACATGGCCAACTAGTTAGGAATTTGGGAAATTCTAGGCCCAAAACATCTGGAAAGTGCCAGTTTGGGGGGAGGAATCATGTTGCTAAATTCCAGATTTGATTTGCATTTAGGAAATACTTTCCACTAACTCTAACATACTCCTGTACTTTGAAATTCATGACACGAACAAAAGTAAAGCAGAGCATTCCTGTGAGGTATATTTGAAGGACACCATTACATTTTCAAGGATAACTTTTAGGCTCTCAAGGGCCATTAAAGAAAACCCTACACTCTTCTTCTTCATCACTTCTTTTTAGCATCTTTTTTCTCAAGGAGTTAAGGGGAAAAAATTCTTCCCATTGTTCATTTGGAGGAAATGGGTTTGTATAAAGATCCCTTCTATTACAGTTGGTAATTGACATAGCAGAATGAGGTGAATTGATTTATCTCAGTACATATGATTAAGAGTCCTTGGTGCTCTCTGAGTTTGGTTGTTTTCTTGCATTTCATTACCCAAACTAGGTAGTAGTGATGATGTTACTTAGTTTGGGTAATGAAATGTCTGCAAAAAAACAACCAGGCTCAGAGGGCGCCAATGACGCCTCATGTCAACCCTGCGCTACAAATATTCTCCTTTATTGGTACATATGGTTAAAGAAAGCGTAGTTTGGAGATTTACTTTTTCCTCCAACACTTCATGGTGATTCTCTACTATGCTGTAAGAATAAAATTTGCATTTTTTTCATTTCTAAATTTTATTTTGTTCAAAAAATTAAAATACAAACTTCAAAAAAAGAAAAAAAATTACAAAGACAAAACAAAACTAGACAAAACATTAAAGAGAATCCCAAAGGGCCTTTCTTCCTGGGAAGCCAAAACATAACACTTGATCCTATAATTGTATAATGAACACCTTGTGATCAAAATGACCAAATGGGTTTATTAAGAATGCACTTTTGCCTGTGGGTCTTAGATTCTAAAGGGCAGACATATAAGGAACACAAAACACAATCTTATATAAGGTACCCCAAACGTACCAGTTTTGGCTCACAACTGAGCCCCCCCCCATTCTATTGGGATGATGTTACTGCATAAGGAGGCTGAAAGGAAAATACTACATTGGATAAATAAATATACCAAGTATTCCTGAAATGTTTGACTTTTGTCTTTTTTTCTTCTTAAGCATGCAGAGCGAATGGTTTTCTTAATTACTAGGCATTGTGCAAATGTAGAGGTTCAAGAGAAGAGCCATATAAAAGTGATCATGACCACATAGTATCCTTATCCCAATTGAGTCAGAGAAAACTGTGTAGAACAGCTGCATGTAACATACATTGAAAAAGGCAACTTTTGGCACTTGACCAGGAAATGTTTTTGGAAAGTGTAATGCCAGTTGGACCCACCACTGTCCACTCTGAACAGGTGCAGCTATGCACAAATCCAGAGGAGAAAAGGTAGGATTGGAAAAAGAGCAATACAGGACAATTAAAAATATTTTTACATGATTTTGCCATATAATCAAGGGTCATTTTTACTGGCACTGCACAAATGGCAGACAAGAAGATTGCCAAGGGACATGAAGTTAAAAAATGCAAAGAATAATTCGAAGATGTCTAGGCAAGGAAGAACTTCACGGCACAGATAAGACTCTACCACTTCGCCAGCAGTAAGGAAAGACAAAGCAATTTGACAAAAGAAGGCTCTAGTGACCAGTGATCCTGTTCATACCATGTACTTCCCTGTGCATTTGAAAGCACGAACTATGGTTTTAGCGCTGAAATTTGATTGCTGCAAAATGAGTAGATAGGATCTTTGAACTCGCCCACACACTGTGCCCTGGGCTATATCTCCCTAGCAAGAGAAGAAAACTAGATTCTGCTGCAAGCAGCTGTCCACAAATCCCAATCTATGCTTTGCACATGGGTGGGAAAAGCCTTCCAGCAGCAGGTGCAAAGAGGTGCAAACGCTCAGTCTTACACTTGATAGCTATATAAGCCTTCTGGCAGCCTGCCAACCAAGTGGGTCAGCCATGCTTTGAACCTGCCAGCTGTATTCAATATTTCAAGAACAGGTTGCTACAGCAGCCCTTCGGCAAGTTATTTATTTCCACAACAATAGGATAACAAGCCAGACCTCTACATACCCTCTCCATACCCTCATTAAAAAAAAAACACAGTTAAAAGAAAACAGAATAGATTCAACCCGTTCCTTTTCATTCCCACTCTCCAAAACAGAGATTTGGGGTATACAAAGAAAACTAAATGTATCATTCTTGTAAAGCTAAGGAAAACTATACAAACTGTGCATGTGTTTAACAATTTACGGATCACTACTGGCAACGTAGTAATATGGGTTAAAGCTACGCAATGTTTTGAAATTGATTTGGACATAGTGTTTTGGAATGAACAAGAGTTTAAATAGAGCATCCGTTTGTCTCATTAAGGGAGCCATGTCTGTTTTTTTTCACAATCATGCAGCTGTTGCAGGTAGAACTATTGATATATGACCACTGAATAAAATAAATATATTAGATCAGAAATGCTTTATCTACTGAGAATATTTAATGTCTTGCTTTCTGCAGTAACTGAATCTCTGTGCATTTAACTCTAAGCCATATAGGAGCTCTTAAATTTATATTAAAACTTTTAACAGATTTTCTTTGGCCCACATTCACTACACCCTAGACCTGTATTTCACAATCTTAGCAAATTTAAGATATTTAGACTTCGACTCTCGGAGTTCCCTAACCAACATCTTGAATTCCAGACATTTTAAAGTTGCTATGGTTGAGAAATGCTGCCCCAGACCATGCTCAAGATTCCATTTCAAATTGCTGCCTTCCTGTAGGGTTGGGATTGAAACTCCAGGAATTTCCAGATTGGATAGGAAATTTGGCACTTGACATCCTGGAGGATACCACTTGGGGAAAAACACTGCAGACAAAAACAAAACAAGCTGCACCATCATGCACCATCATCATATTTCCTTTCTAAAAATCTGCAGGCAATTACTGATCTTCAAGTTGAGGGCCTCCTAGTAATTCTTCAAAGAGCTGTAGGGCTCTTCCAGAAGATACTACGAAGTCAATAGCAATAGAAAAGCTCCAGGCATTTCACCATGAATCTAGAGCCTTTTTTAAGGATCCTAGAAATGTAAGATCATACTGCTAATAATTAGTGGCATGTTTTCATAAATAGCTTCCCTGCTCTGGGAGGAAGGTACATGAGCAATTAGACCAGTTTGATACACCTAAGTATGTAAAAACAAAACCCCTTAACAAAATAATAATAATAATAATAATAATAATAATAATAATAATAATAATAATAATAATAATAATAATAATAATATGATGATGATGATGATGATGACGACGACGACGACTGGGCGATGATCCATAATAATAATAATAATAATAATAATAATAATAATAATCATCATCATCATCATCATCATAAATATCAAATACATATGAGATATCAGAATGCCACTCTTGTATCCATTTTGTTCATTTTGTATTGTACATAATAACACAAATACAGAAAGAAAGAATGTCAAATGGCTTCAATACAGTTTTCAATCCTGCAGCACTTGAATGCTTTTGTAATCTGGAATTTTGTCTTTTGTAAGGTCATCTTATAGGCAAAGAGACTCTTAACAAAACATTTAGAGAACAAAGACAATAAAAAGATTAGTCATTATTATAGTGTAATTAACTAGCAAATTTAATTAGGTTTTACTTGGTTAGCCCTGTGTGTGGGGGGGAGAGGGGAGATTTTCACTGATCAGGAAATAACATAGTGTTCATTAGTTGCAAGGTACAAGTCCACTAATGATGTGCTCCTAGGAGATGAGAGGGTGAATTCATGCTTTCAGCAGTAAAAAGATTGACTCCAAAAATCCACTGCTATGTTATTAAATTCTATGCCTCTCGTTCTCTTTTACTTTATCCTGCATTTTCTTCTGCAAGAACTCATCAAGAACAAAGTGACAAAGGCACAAATACATCATGAAGTATTAGCAAAATCTCCCACAATCGTGTACCCTCAGCATGTAGATATTCAAACCATGGACAATCACAGAGTAAATTCTGTGTATTACACCCCCAATAGGAAAATTGATTTACTTGAGCAACTGCCTTACAGAGAAATCATCTATGATTTGTAAGTGGTATTTTTAAGAATCAACCTTTCTACACACAACAGTGATAGTCACCAAAACCAATATCATAGTTTATGTAGTCAGCCTACATTTCCCTTGCAGTTATCACTTGTCAATGAAGCACCCTTTGTCACCAACTCAGATTTATGTAGGCAGTCTTGTTTCATCTCCTCGTTGCTTATGCAGTTTAGCTCTGTTTTTAAGGTATCGGCTTACTATAAAAATAACTCTGTTGGCATTTGGTAGGATTGTGAAACCTTGGCGACTCAGAGAAAAGAGACAACACAAAGGCGTTGCAATAAATAAGTCAAACAGCAAAGGAAAGAACCAAAGGGTTGCAAAAATCAGCTGAAGACTTAAGAACCAGAGGGTTCTTATTTATTTATTTATTTATTTAATTCAATTTATATCCCGCCCTTCTCCCAACGGGACTCAGGGCGGCTCACAACATATTTAAAACAAAGGCATATATACAATCCCCCCCTGTAAAACCGAATTAAACCAAATTTTAAAGTTGTGTTATTTCGAATTCCTTAAAATGAACCCAGTATAAAATCCTCCCTAGGCCAGGTC
>NW_015387279.1:60895-81227 GCF_001527695.2 Protobothrops mucrosquamatus | reverse complement strand
ATTAAATGTCTACTCATCTAATTTTATTTATCTCAGATGTCACTAGCCCACATGGCTGTGACAGAAATGCAACTCCTGCAACCAATTGTGTAGGTCATTCTACAGCACTCAAGCACATAGCAACCATGTTGGATGAGGCAAGTGATGTTTCTCTGACATTATGAATGAGAGAGGAGAAGGCTTGAATATATTCACCATTATAACATCAGTAATCCAATAGTTTATGCAGCTCCTTCCAAATATTAAAAGTATCTCTTCCTTAAACAGGTTCTAAGCCAGTCGGAGTAATATGTGTAAATCTGTTCTACTCCAAGACTTCATCCTCATAGCCTCTAAAATGTAGCACAGGGCATGCCAGTAACCTTTTTACATTCCGTATTCTCATGACGTCGCCTTCCTCTCGTCTCCAGAACACAGCTAGGACAACTAAAAAGTGGTATTTAACTGTTTTCAAGTAGCATTCTCCCTCTTCTCCCAATACCATTTTTGCTATGAAGACATATTTCAAAATAATGTGGTTGGTAATATGGACAAGGGTTGGGATCTATCCAATCCCTAATGGCCACCTAATGCTGCTACGGGCATGCCTCCTCCATTCCAGCTGCTGGGCACTGCCCTCATTGGCAATTTTGGTTTGGATTGCAAAACAGACTGGAAAGCTGGCTTCCATAGAGTCATCTCTCTGCATACTGTAATATCTGACCAGAAATTACTACACTGCTTGCCAGGTTTTTTTGTGGGTTCCTTATATGCAAACATTTACACTTTTTCAAGAGAGATAAACTGTAAAAAAAAAAAAAAAAGTTTAATGCAATTGGTTTACCAGTTATTTTTTCCATCTGAACATGACATTGGATGGGAGAGGAATTGTAGCTGGGGAATCCACTAATTACTTTCCTTAATGGTCTCCTCGCATTAAATCAAGATGGTGAGCACCATTTGTCAGAGTGAGAAGCAATGCACCATATTTGGCATAAAACTTTTCTGCCAGCTCACAGATTGGAAGAAAATATGGCTGACAGGATATGCCCTCTGAGAGGATGGCTTAGCTATCATTAGAAAAGGGAAGAAATTAAAATTAACAAGCAACTGTTTGAACAATTTGCAAATTGTTGACAAGAAGCAGACACAATTTAACAGGGACCTGCAACTTATGGAGAATAAGAAAAAAAATAGGCATTCTTAAAAAAAAGGTGGATTTCCTTCAGATTAACCAAATAATTGGGAATGGAAGAGGAATTCCGTCTTTGCACAATCCAGAATACAGTATTGCAGTATACCAGTACATACACTATTGTATAGTTCAGAATACAGCTATCCTTTGAATGCCACACTTCTACGAATAAAGCACCTGTCTCAACTCAAAAATTATACATTTTCTAGTATGTACTGTGAAAAAACCATTTCAAAATGTATGTTTTGAGAAAATGTCTAATTACAATTTTTATTCATTTTTTTTTTTTAAAAGTTACAGGTATCATTGAGGTGAAACAGTAGAACACACTTATAAATGTTTAGATGAGAAAGTGGAACTTTGTGCATGCAACTTGACCAGACAAAGGAGCTGCTGATCCAGTGACAGTGAAATTAATGCTAAATATAGCTCTATTAATATGGGCTTGAAGTAATACATTCTGAAAAGGATACATTCTATTTTCAGCGATTCTATAAATAGAGGTGGAGTCTTTGGGAAGGGGACTTTTGTTTCAATCTAGAAACAGTGAATTTCTGATCAAGAGCTAGGGTTGGTAATTATCTCATAGAAATTAAGTTTCCAATCTGGGTAAAGTTAAACTTGAGAGAAAGTGACTGAAGGAGAGAAAGTGTTACTCGAGAACTAGGAATGCATGTTTGGTTTAGGAAAGGTTGTGGATTGTGAAGGAGCATAGAAAAAAGGAGAAAAGTGGGAAAGAGATAAAACCAAGCTGCAATAAGAATGAGGAGAAAGGAGCTTGGGGTCTATTATGGCCACTGGTAACCAGAGAGTGGTGGTAATAATAATAATAATAATAATAATAATAATAATAATAATAATAATAATAATAATAATAATAATAATAATAATAATAACAACAACAACAACAACAACAACAACAATAGTTGGAAGGGACCTTGGAGGTCATCTAGTCCAACCCCCTGCTCAGGCAGGAAACCCTATACCATTTCAGACAAATGGCTGTCCAATCTCTTCTTAATGCTGGAGTGTTGGAGCCTTCACAACTTCTGGAGGCAGGTTGTTCCACTGATTAATTGTTCTAACTGTCAGGAAGTTTCTCCTTAGTTTTTTTTTATTAGTTTCCATCTGTTGCTTCTTGTCCTGCCTTCAGGCGCTTTGGAGAATAGCTTGACTCCCTCTTCTTTGTGGCAGCCCCTGAGTTACTGGAACACTGCTATCATGTCGCCCCTCGTCCTTCTCTTCATGGTGACCTACAATATCGGGATAGTCTGGAAATGGCTGGTGGTGGCAGTCTAATGGTGGCTGCTAGAGGCTGGTGCTGAACGGAGGACCAAACCCCTGAGTCAAAAGCCCAGCAAAGCTGGCCTATGACAGGTCAACTCATGCAGCAAGAACATTGACAACAGCTGGAGTTGGAGCTGCTGCAAAAGGAAAGCCTATTCCCAGAGAGTAAAAAGAGTGGCTTAGAAAGCTATTGTGGGTAGCTCACAGACCCACAGCCATAGAATGGGAGGCAAAGACTGAGGAGGGGAAGGGCACTTGAGTATGAGTCTGTTCCAGACCATCTGTTCGTTAAAAAAAAAGAATATGAAGCTTGTTAAACTGGTCAGACTAGAGATGGGGTGGGCCAGAGTTGGTGAAGAAATGGGCTGGAGAAAATTGTGTTACAAGCCATCCTTTGGGTGAGGGGCAAAGAATGGCAATTTTTTTCTCTCTTTTCTTTTCTTCTTTTATTTTTTAAATTTGTATTAATGTTCATCTTTTTAATTGTAATTTTTCATAAAATTATTATAAAACAAGATATAAACCATTAGAGGTAGAATATATTTAATTAAGCTATCTTCTGGAAGGGTAGAAAAATCAATTGGTGGTAAAAAGTGCATACCTGCTGATTCCAGACAAAGAAGCCATTCTCACTCTTGCTTAACACCCAATTTTACAAAACGATCGTGCTCAAGCAACAATCTTTCAAAATCGAGATTGTTTTTTTTCATTAGACTGCTTTGTATTATTATATAGGAACTCTTAATGGAAATGTTACTGTATTTTACATATGTGAATTCTGCTGGGAAATGAAACGTGGTTTTACAACCTGAATTGTGCTTTTCTTTTCTTGATAGTTTTAAATCCACTATGGCCCAGTAAATATTTAATCTCTGCATTTTCTTCCAAGAATGCTGCTTTGATATTTTCATGGAATTTTGGCTTGTACAGTTGGCTCAGCAGGGTTACAACTGACTGATCTGCATCAGGAAGTTTCCCAGGCATGATTTAAGACAGACATGTCAAACTCGCGACGGCGCGGCTTCCGCGTGACGCGTCCGGCCCATGGGCCGGCAGTTTGACACCCCTGATTTAAGAGGTTTATAAGGCCCTCTGAAATTTTATTGGTCTTCTTTATCCCATACAAGGCTAGAGAAGTATTTGGAAACTGCAAACATCAGCGTAAATTATTTTTATAATTCAAGTGAAACATATCCTATGAAATTTGTATCTTTGAAGCTAGGCCTCAGTCTAACAAAACCATGGAATAAATCTCTTTTTCAGCAGCCTGCCCCTTTTACACATGCAAACAAAGTTCATGTTAAGCTCACAAGTTCTGCAAATAATTACAATCAGTGCTAAGAAGGGGGGAAAGGTTGCCAAACCTCCATCTCTATTACCCTACTGGGAATTTCCTGAAAGTTTCAATTGCTTTTCTACTTCATTTGTTCATTTTTTTTATTCATATAGCTATTTGTTTTATAAAAACACAACTTTTCACAAAATTCCACTTTCCAGTAAATGATGATTCAGGATTTATCTTCTGCTCCTCCAGCTTTAATTCATAACTTTTCCTCTTCAACCCCCCCCCCCCCACACACACACATTTCCATCTGTTTTGTGTTGCTACCTTAAAATTAATTACCTGAAAAAAGTGGTGTATTTTCACTCAAATAATTATTTTTTAAAATGCAAAGACCAACTTAGATTTGCTGAGGAAAAGGTACACAAGTTTCTTCCATTTGGTACCATTCCAGGTGTGCAATCATCTTGAATTCAAAATTTATTTTTGTACTGAGAAAATACAGTAGTTTTATTTTGCTACGGAATTATGATTTCAGAATTTCTGTTATGATGACCAGTTATTATAGCCACTGTAACTGGGAAGAAGAGGCAGGCTAGGTAAAGCTTTTAAAACAAATAAAAATATAGACTGACTGACCGACTGACTATCAGAGTTTTATTACCGTAAAACTAAGAGAACAGACTAACCCAGTATTAACAATTGGAGGGAACATTTACACACTGGCATGCTGTTCTGGTTTATTTTCTGCCACTGGTCTGGTTGAAGTTGGAAGTATGTTGACTCTTATTTGCCTTTTATCAATACCTCAGCTTCTGCATTTGAAGTTAAAGCATGGAAAATCTCAACTACAGTTTACAGTACAGATATGTGCGGCTATCCAGATGTTAGATAATTCTAACTCCCATCAGCACTGCCAATAGTAAGGTATAAATGGAATTAATGAAATATAAATATAAAATATAAATACAAAATATAAACAGAAGTGCCTTGGGGTTTCCGACACAAATGCAAGCAAATGGAATTAATGAATCCTGATTTAGAGTAATGTCCAATTTATAATCCTCCTTCACATATGCAAGTCAACTTTGGTTAGCTAAAATGAATCTTCATTTCATGACTGTAAAGTTGGGGGGGGAGGACAATGCAAGCTTTGTAATTGAAGCTTTCAGAAAAACATTCACTAACATTAACACTTATTTATATTTATAGCACTAGACTGGTGTAATTGCATTTAATACAAAGTTCCTATTGAATCTCACCCTGAATTTACAATCAGACTTGGATCTAATATAGTGACCTATACTTGCAATTCAACCTGTTACAAAATCCCTTTGCAAGTTTATTATATGCTGGCTTATAGTGGAAGACAGAAGATAAAATGAATGATACAAATTTTGTGGGTTTCCATAGGGAAGGATAATGCAGGAGTACCATAACAAAGCATATTTAAAAGATGCTATGCAAAACACATTACTGCGAACAAAGCTACATTCTTTGTATTATTAAAAGTGCTGGGCTCAAATGGACTGCATTAGGGGCAATCCATTCCTGGCAGTTTCCATATTGCCACTGCTTTGCCAGAAGTCTCATCAGGTAATCTGAGCATGCAGATACTCACAAGTACTCCTAGAAGCAGCTTCTACAGCAGCCGTGAAAGCCTTGCAAACATTACTACTTTCATGCTGTAAAGCTGGGGGGGGGGGGTGTCCAGCCTTGGCAATTGGCACCTGGCAGGTGGTACGTGACCATCCTAGAAAAGTGGTAGCAGGGGAGGGGAATGAGCAGAACCAGTGGCAGCACCGCACAAGCCTGAACGAGAGATGGCTGGAGCTGCAGGGCTGTCAGGGCTCAGTGGGAAGCACCAGGATCAGTGCCGCTTTCAAGCTAATCGGCGCTTCTTCTGGGCTGTCAGAGCTCATTGGAAGTGCCAGGATCAGCGCCAGGCTCTAGCTGGAGTTCAGCGCTGATCCTGGAGCTTCTGCTGAGCCCAGAAGAAGCGCTGATCAGCTGGAATGTTGCAGCATCTCCAGGGTCTTGTGATTTACATTCAGATGTTTGGCAACTGATTCATATTTATGACAGCCACAGTGTCCCAAGGTCATGTGAAGTGACCAAAACCTGCTGCAACCACCCAGCAGATGGGGGGAATAAAAACCAAACACCCCCCCACCCCACCTCCGCTGCCAATCCCCAACAGAAATGCTCAAAACAATGAAAACCTCAGACAGGAGGAAGAGCGTCACCAGGTGGGCAGGCAGGTATCTTACTCGGCTGTGGCTTGGGGGGCACTTTTTTCAGTGCCATTATAACTTCGAACAGTCATTAAGCAAACTGTTGTAAGTCAAGGACTACCTGTACTTTATCACTTTTTTCCTTTTTTTTTTTTTTGGTCATCAAGTTTTTGACACCTTGCTAGGCGACTGGTGGTATTCGGATGTTGCCATATCCTAAAAGTGGTACAATGGGTGAAAAGATTGAAAAGCCCTGCTTTAGATTATGCCTTTACATGAAAGAATCCAAACTTACATCCATTTTTTTTTCCTGAAATGTTAGCAAATGTCCTTTTATCTGATATCTTTGGGTCCATGTATAACTCAACTTAATGAAATAAAAAAGAAAAAATACAGCATTACTCCACATGAATCTGCCCAGAGGTTAGTCTAAATAGATACAGAAACAGCACCACGGTTCCTAAATGTCCATTTTTTTTGATGATGGGTATTTGCATGGTGGCACATTTAAGAAGGACTACAAAAAGCAGAGTCAGTTCAGCCAAGTCAAGAATTCAATCTCAAAACAAGAGCCAACCATCAAGTCTCTCTCTCTCTCTCTCTCTCTCTCTCACACACACACACACACACACACACACACACACACACGTCAACTCCTAGAACCTCAAAATGATTCTGTCTAGGAGAAAGTACACACATATACGAGAACTGGAACTGTAAAACAAATGTCCCATTTCCCCTTCTGTACATATGAAATACATGGGCTTCATTAAAAGTCTATGTCATCTACTTAAAAGGCTTTACATATCTGAAGCAGACAATTGTCCCTGGAAACTGACTATAGATTCCATTAACTATTCATTACACTATACTTGTCTTAAACAAGGACTCTCTCTTAAAGCTGGTGGGATGGGTAACATTACCACTTTGTTGTCATTTTATGGCATGTGAATTTTAATTAATCCTTCCAGCTGTCCATCATGAAATTTTACTCACTTGAATCTGAGCCCGAAAGGAGACTAAATCAGTTATCAGTTAAAGACCTCTTTGGTTACTTAATGAATAATCTACACAGGGAACTAGACATGCTCTGTTGCACAGAGATGATGGAAATTACAGTTCAAGACATCTGGAGAACACCAGGTGGAAAGGCGGGCCTATAGGCTCCTCCGGGCTATTTAACATCTAAATAAAGCATTTGAGGAGGGTTATACGAACTTGCCCTTTTATATTATATAGAACATTCATTTGTCCTGTTAATAGAGTAGGCATGTAGACTTGATCCAAACTGCATCAGCTAACTTTTTTTTCCATGGGGATTTTGGCTGAAGTAACTTTGGCACAGGATTTGAGAGTATTTTTGGAAGATTTGAAAAACATCCCAAGCTTCTGGATTTTATTATTGAACAGAATCCTTATTTTTACATATCAAAGCAAAACAAAATGATATTCACTCACACTTTCACTGTACAACAGGACAACTACAGGAACAAAACTAAGGTGGAATCACCAAAATTTGTTGTGACCTTGGTGCATAAGAACAACTAGAATCTTGTGGAATTATGGCTCAACACAATTCTTGGGAGAAGATAACACAAACTGAAACCATGGGATGTTTCTAAAGGTTTTTGATAATTTAGGACAGTGATGGCGAACCTTTTAGAGACTGAGTGCCCAAAAACTGGCCCCGCCCCCACTCCACCCACTGCCCTGCCCCTGTTCCGCCCGCACCCCATCCACCACCCCACCTGCCCGCAGGGCCACTCACTGCCTCCAGGGCCAACCGCAGATCGCCCAGGCCACCCAGCAGCACCATGGCAGCCACGCCCTCTGCCCGCGCCCTGCAGCATCAACTGTGCAGTATGGGGCATGAGGGCAGAGTCTTGTCTACGCTGCCTGGCTACCATGTGCTTGACTGTACTCCTCCGTGTGAACCACGCTCGGTGGCGACTCTCCTCCAGGGGGGCTGCTGGTGAGGAGGGGTCATGAGGGGAGGCGAGGCTGGGGCAACGGCACATGTGCCCACAGAGAAGGCTCCGAGTGCCGCCTCTGGCACACGTGCCATAGGTTCGCCACCATTGGTTTAGGATGAATTAATAAGGTTCTCTGAAAGCTATTACAAATCTCTGCTCTTGCTGTTTAATGTATAGTTTAAAATTATAATACATTATGTGCTCTTTTGAAGGTTTAATATAAGAACATAAAACATGTTGCCTGATCCCTCGTAGTAATATTCTGCTGTCTTATAGGCCTGTAAAAAATAGTAGAATAGGAGTGGAGGACATATAGGTCTTCAAGTGTTACTGACTACACGCAGGGGTGTCAAACTGCTGGCCCACAGGCCGGATGCGTCTTGAGAAAACTGCGCCCACTCCATTGCCAGCAATGGGGGGAAAGTTCCGATACATCACATGACATCACATGATGTTGCGAGTTTGACATGTCTGGACTACAGTGCCCATCTGCATCAATGTTGAGGAATCAGGACATTAGTAGTAGTAGTAATAAAATGTATATGCTGCATTAACATCTGGAAAGTCATATATGATTCCCATGTTTTTTAGAATTCATCTTTCCTGAGTTTGCCTCTAAACGTGTGGAACTTTCAGCAAGTCCTTTCACATATCAATGAAAATCGTGATTGTACTTGAATTTGGATTTTATTAAACTACACAAAACTGACGCTTGGAATACAACTGCAGTCAGAAGACTCACAAGGGATATTGTGGTAATTATCATACTACTACTACTAATAATAATACATGTAATAATATGACTCCCATCAGTCAATTTTGCAAAAGGCAGCTTTACTTAGAATAGCTTAATCTGCAACATTTTTAACACCATCAGATAACATTTGCCTATCCATAGTCCTTGGAAGGACTCAATTGATGGATAAAAATGCAAAACTAGTCTAAACATCCAGCTGACTATGAGACCAACCATAACAATAATATAAAAATAGAGATATTATTACAGGATGCATTTTATATTTTAGAAAAGTTAACAGTTCTTCAGAAACCATATTCTAAATTTGTTAGACTAAGTAACATTTCAATTCATCAATTTAAGAAGTTATGTTTTTACTCATTTCACCACCAGAGAGGTTAAACGTGACAGAAATGTGCTTGTTTGTTTCCAAAGAAGACTCTTATGATGGAAGACTGAAGCAGTGAATTTTACATGTAGGTATTATATTCAAAATAGTTACTCCTGTTAAGTATAAGTTAAAAAGAGAAAATTCTTGCACTTTTATGTTATAATTCTGAATGCATGGAAGTAAAAAGCAAGCAAACATTACATGTTTATACAGTCGCCCATTTGAGTGCATCATCACAGAAAACAAGGATATAAAGTCATGTCCTTATAAAGTCAACTTCAGCTTGTCCAACAGAAACATAAAGAGCGCCTTTTAAAAGTATCTTAGACATATTGCCAGGAAAATAACTAAGATGTTTTACTAGAGCAGAATATATTTAGAGGGAATAAAATAAAATACGTTTGCAGAAATGGATAGTATATAACACCGATAGAGGCCCGTGCCTAATTTAATACTACTTTCAACTCATTTTTCAAATGACTTGTTTAGCTTAAAATCAACCTAAACAATGTCAAGTGCTGCTTCAAGCAAGCATTTTACCAAATAACAACATGGGCACCTGTTTATATCTCTGTTCTTGGCAGAGAAGCCAACATCAAGATAATGTGAGAAGTAAATTAGCATTATACCTGAACTTATAACAAAGACAGGAGACAATTCCCAACAGTTTAATTCCAGTTGTACTATTGCCTCCTCTTTGTTGGTTGTCACTCTGAATATTATGTGAGAATCCCTTTTTAAGAAGTCTGGCAATACAGCTGTAGTGGAAAAGAAAGGGAAGAAGATAGTAAGCAAATATAATTGGTTTAAAGGGAACATACTGAGGAGGGGGAGATGTAAGATGCAGACCCATCATTCCTTCTTTGTAAAAAAGCAAGCAACATTTGTGCTTTACTTTGCTGCCAAACTTGCAGGTGCTAAATGATCAGTGCTGGCTGATCACTTTATACATGATTTAGCCCAATGATTAGCTTTCTCATAAAATTAACTGGGCAGGATTTTCACTTCTAAGTGGAATTACTGTTAAGACAGCCAACATTTGCCAATGGGAACTAAACTTGCTCTAAATGTGGAAATCTATCTCTTACTCAGACACAAAAAGAACCAGTGCTTCACGTTTTAGATATCGTAAAAAAAAAGTATCTGGAACTTTAAAGAAAAAAAAATGGAACGTTATACATGAATGAGAATTTTCTTTCTAATTTGTGTGAATTTGAGATTGGATCACACATATATGTGCATTTCCCCCACACACACCCACACACAACCTTCCTCATTTATTCAGAGTTTTGATTATGTCGTGCCTGGACTGCAGCAGAAAAAAATGAATATGCATTCCTTGAAGGACTTCAAAGGTTGCCTTAACAAAATATGTCAATTCTCAGGATTTGAAGTGGCTCTTTTATCAATAAAAAGGAAAGACTGGGTAATGTAATTCTATGTGGTCAAGGTTCAATTTGTTGTTTAAAAATGGATTGGTAGTACTTTGCCTACGAATGCAACTATAGTTCTTGTATTGAAGAAAGTATGTATATGATTTTATTTCCTTTGCTACTTTAATTTCATTCTTTCTTTACAGCTATATTAGCCTGTTCACCCTACTTAGATTTCTATACTTTACCTAATCTTTGAATGGGTTAAGTTGTAAGATTTTGGGGGGTGAGAAGTACTGCTACTGTCACTTTTAAGAAAATTAATAACATTTATGTCAAAAATCCTTCCAAATCCCAGAAATTCCTGATTTCTGAGAAAAGATAAGCAGACACAGCTGAAAGCAATGCATCTGCTATAATACAAGGAGACAGGAAAAGATTTCTACTGTTTTTTCTCTACTCCAAATTGTATCCATGCTCATTGCAAACTACAGCATTTCTTTCTTCCATACACACTACTAATCTAAGTCCATAATAAACTTTGCTAAGCAAGACAATTAAGTGAGTTTTGCCCCATTTTATGACCTACCTTGCCACAGTTGTTAAGTGAATCACTGCAGTTGTTAAGTTAGTAACACGGTTGTTAAGTGAATCTGGTTCCCCCATTGACTTTGCTTGCCAGAAGGTTGCAAAAGGTAATCACATGACCTTGGGACTGTAACAAACGTCATAAATACGAGTCAGTTGCCAAGAATTTGAATTTTGATCACATGACCATGGAGATGCTGCAACGGTCATAAGTGTGAAAACTGGTCATAAGGCACTTTTTTCAGTGTTGTAACTTTGAACAGTCACTAAATGAATGGTTATAAGCCGAGGACTACCTATAATTCCCTTCTCTTCTGTTACTTTGAGTTTAATATTATAAAAAACAGGCAGTACAAGTAGTCCTCGACTTACGACCATAATTGTAACTAGAATTTCCATCGCAAAGCAAGGTGGTTGTTAAGTGAGTCACGCTCGAGTTTACAACTTTTTGCCACGGTTGTTCAGCGAATCACTGTCGTTAAGTTAATCATGTGGTCATTAAGCAAATCCAACTTCCCCCGTTGATTTTGCTTGTTGGAAGCTGGCTTGAAAGATAAAGCAAATGGAGATTGCATGATCCTGGAATGCTGCAACTGTCCTAAATACATGCTAGTTGACCGTGAGCGTGCTGTAATGGTTGTTAAGTGCAAATAATTTTGAATGGTCACTAAATGAATAGTTCTAAGTCAAGGACTACCTGTAATAGCACCTTAATCCTTCCCCTCATCCCCCCCCAAAAAAACAATGGTAATAGGGAACTAGTACTAGCAATAGCACTTAGACTTATATATCACTTCACAGTGTTTTACAGCCCTCTCTAAGCAGTTTACAGAGTCAACATATTGCCCCCCAAAAATCTGGATCCTCACTTTACCGAACTCAGATGGATGGAAAGCTGAGTCAACCTTGAGCCGGTCAGGATCGAACTCCTGGCAGTCAGCAGTGAATTAGCCTGCAGTACTGCATTCTAACCACTGCACCACCATGGCTCCTATATAGCTGCTCACATCTCTTCATTGCAACACATGTCACTTTCTTTTCGTACAATAATAAGAGGACTTTTTTTTCTGTAGCTAGAATAATATGAGAAAAAACATCTTCCTTAAGAGAAGGAAATGAAAGGTGGTTGGAATATAAGAAAAAAAGACATGCTGCAGACTTTACTGCTTTTCATGGATCAAAGAGTTACATTTTTTTCTCTCTGTGTCATATGGGAGAATGGAAAGGCCTACGGCAGTGATGGCGAACCTTTTAGAGACCAAGTGCCCAAACTGCAATCCAAACCCCACTTATGCATCGTCGGGTATCGGGTGGGTGTGGCCCATTGGGTGGGCGTGGCTGCGGTGGTAACAGCAGACTGGATGGGACTAAAAAATTCAATCAATCAATTCCAACTTTGCAAGATCTTTTTTTTCCCACGAGAAGTTGAAATTGACTGATTGATTGAACCTTTTTTTTTTTGTACACGGCGGTGGAGGCCTAAAGTAAAAAGGTTTTATAAAACCCAGCTGAAGACTGAGGCAATGGTGCACGTGCCCACAGAGAGGGCTCTGAGTGCCGCCTCTGGCACCCGTGCCATAGGTTCGCCACCACAGTATCACCAATAATGGTCTTTCCAGTATTTCAAATATATTGGAAGTTGCAGTTTCCAGTATTGCCAGACACCAGCATGCCATATTGGTTTTGAATTCTAGATGCTGAGAATGCCTGAGGGAATGGATTTGAGAAAGATAAAAATGCATCTCAAACTACAAGAACCTATATGACTTGTTACCCAGAACTCTGAAGCTTCCTGATTAAAACTTTAAACTTTCATCCTGTGCTTCAAATTGTTTTGCACAAACAGGATCAGAATAACTACAGCTTCACCTAGAATCACTTACACGTTTAAATGGAACAAATTAAAAAATAATGAAGAAAAATCAAGTATAAATGGGATATTCTGCATTTAGCACTATCTTGAGATATTAGCCATGAAGAAAAACTATAAATTAAACATGCTCCCATAACTTTATTTTTCTTTTTGCCTAGCCATGGGTAGGCATGAGTAAAGGAACAATTAGCTTTTTAAAATTCCATTATATTATAGTAGAAGTGCTATACTTTCTACAATTTTTGTTACACGTATATAAAACATGATTTGTACCGATACTATTCTGAAACCTTTTGGGTAGTGCTTGGAAGTGATCAGTGGGCATTCTCTACGAAAGGGTGGGGATGATTTATGTATGCTTATTTGAGAGTTTGTGGAAGACTTGAATTCCAGAAATTCTTTCTTGTCTCATGAAACACGTATGGAATGCTGCTTTTCAGAAAACTCCTCTCAACAAGATTGTCCTTCAAAGGGAAAAATAAAATGTCTTATCTTTCAAGAGCCTAGTAAATAATGCTTATTATTTCCACTGCTCATAAAAAAAATTAAACCATTTTATTACCTTGCATAACTTGAATTTCCTATGTGTATGCAAATTTGATTTACCATTTAGCAAACTTTATTTTGCCAAATTTGCTTGCCTGAAACAAAATGTTGCATAAAGCTGTTAAACAAATTATTGTTCTAACTGAACATTTTCAGGTTTTTGTTCAGCACAGGACTGTGTTTTTGCAAGAACAAAATTATTAGAGTTCCAACACTATCCTATCCTATCCTATTCTATCCTATCCTATCCTATCCTATCATCGCAGGTAGTCCTGAATGTATGTACATGTAATCCTCGACTTACAATGGTGCCCCAAATTTCTCTTGTTAAATGACAAATGATAAGATAGGATAGGATAGGATAGGACAGGACAGGACAGGACAGGACAGGACAGGACAGGATAGGATAGGATAGGATAGGACAGGACAGGATAGGACAGGATAGGACAGGACAGGATCGGATAAGATAACCTTTATTGTCATTTTTTTATTGTGGGCACAATGGCACACATCAAAAATGAAATTTAGTTGCCCACTCTCAAAGTGAAACACATACATGACACACACCTAAACATACTATATACAACATATGTATAAACCCACACCCCTACATATACATAACAAATAAATGTTAAATACTGTCCATCTTGGACATATAACGGAAGGAGGAAACTAGAGAGTTCACAAGGTTAATGCTGTATGGAACAAAATTGTGACTGAATCTGGATGTTCTGCTTCGGATACCACGAAGCCCCCTCCTCCCAGAAGGTAACAAGGAAAACAGGTCATGAAGAGGATGTGTAGTGTCCCAGATAATCTTACGGACCAGATAATCCTATGGACCCTACTCAGTTCCTAAGTTCTTTTGTGCAAGTGCGCGGCCGTCCAAGCTAAGCACAAGTTGTAGACTTACACAGGCATACTATCAGCTTCACTTCAAAATCAATCAAGCCTTCCTCCTCCCTCCCCAATTTCTTCCTCCACTCAAACCACACGTGAAGATGTGTAATGACAGGGCTAGACATAGAAATTCCACGTACAAAAGTTAACTGAGCATAGAGGGAAAATAGCACATTCTAGCTTCCTTGGAGACAGATTCAGGAGATCAAAAGACAAATATAGATCTATATTTGACTTGCTGCAAGTACAGGGTCCAGTTGCAGAAGGTATTCCTCAAGCTGAAGAGAACTCACTTTTATCTCCTATTCTCATTCACAGGACTATCAGAGGATATCCTGTACCAGTGGTGGCGAACCTATGGCACAGGTGCCAGAGGCGGCACTCAGAGCCCTCTCTGTGGGCACGCGTGCCATCACCCCAGACCTAGGCCTTCAGCTGGGTTTTATAAAACCTTTTCACTTTAGGCCTCTGCTGTTGTGTGCAAAAAAAAAAAAAAAAAAAGGTTCAATCAATCAGTCAATTTCAATTTCTCATGGGAAAAAAAAAGATCTTGCAAAGTTGGAATTGATTGATTGAACTTTTTAGTCCCACCCAGTCTGCCGTTACCACCACAGCTACGCCCACCCAATGGGCCACACCCCCCCAATTGGCCACACCCAGCCAATGGGCCACACCTACCCAGCACCCGACGATGCATAAGTGGGTTTTGGGTTGCAGTTTGGGCACTCGGTCTCTAAAAGGTTCGCCATCACTGTCCTGTACCATTCAGACGGACAGTGCCCATCTTTCATATTTGCCTACCTGGACAAGAACAGGAAACAGAAGATTCTTGAATAAAGAGCAAAGGATTCTCATTCCTCATAAGACACCAATACAGATAGTCCTCCACTTACGACCATCATTTTGCTCAAAATTTCTATTGACAGTTAATTTTGCCCCATTTTGTGACCTTTCTTGCCACCATTGTTAAATGAACCACTGCAGTTGGTAGTTAGTTAGTAACATGGTTGTTAAGTGAAATCTGGCTTCCTCACTGACTTTGCTTGTCTGAAGGTCATAACATGTGATCACATGACCTCAGGATACTGCAATGGTCATAAATATGAACCAGTTGCCAAAAGTTGGAATGGTGATCACATGACCATGGGGATGCTGCAACGGTTGTTAAGTGTGAAAAATGGTCATAAGTCACTTTTTTTCAGTGCCGTTGTAACTTCGAACGGTCACTAAATGAACTGTTGTAAGTTGAGGACTAACTCTATGATGCCTGAATACACGTTGGGAGAAAAATTAAGGCAGTACATAAGCACTTGTCTCCTTCAATCATAAACCCTAAGAAATAAACTGGGCGAAATCTATCTTTTTAAATCACTCTGAACTCACAACCTTTAAAGTACCGGCGACTGTAGAGATACAAAAATCCTCACTACTATATGACAAATCATACACAGCAACTTTCTGCAGTGTTCATAGAAAAGAAATGCAACAACAACAACAAAAGCCAATTAAAAGAGGTTTTGTTTAACATAAACAAGCTGCTGCTTTAGCCATATGTCTTTGTTCTTCTAAATGTAATCCCCCTATTTGGTACCCTAGAGTAGAGACTTTGAAATTCCTCTTAAGGATAATAACAGCAGACAGCACTTGAATGCTCCCTTTGAAGCACACACTGCACAGACTTTACTGCTGACCTTCAATTTTCAACAAGATTAATCCCAGATCTACAATTGAGGTAGTCTAAATGTGATTATCAATCACAGTTGGTTTTTTCATTGTTGCTGACCATTTCAGAATACACTCCAAAATGGCAACTGGCAGGATATAAATTACCTGTTCAAGGTTGCATTAATATTTTATGCATAATAAAATGTAAATTGAAAAGGCCTCTTGCTCCCTCTACATATTTTATTTTCTTTGGAGTAGGCCAAAACATTGTTTGCCTTGTTCTGTACACTGGCCAGTGCACAGTTGTGATATTCCAACAACAGTCAAATGAGAGTCAAAGGGGAGGTTTGTTTGTTTGTTTGTTTGTTTGTTTGTTGCTTGGTTGGTAAGTGATAGCTGCAATATGAATAATCACAAAGAATGTAAAATTCAGGAAAAATCATATTTGAAATTATAAGAATATGCAAGTTAATGGTTACTGCAAAGAACAAAACAGAAAGGCAAACTGACACAGGATGAGAATGTTTTAGTTCTTACTATACTAACAGATATCCAGTTTCCCAAATCTAATTTAATGTTCCAAAAGGAAGATTTAACAGGATTCTTGACCTGCCAAACGAGGTTGGAGCAAAAAAGCTCTATAAACACCATAAAAAAAATCTCTACATTACCAGCTTCCTTTGATTATCACCTGGGCTTGCCAATCCACACTGAATCCAATGCTGCAAATATTTCCCCTCAACAAAAATGTGTACTGTATATGTTTATCTGTGTATTTCCCCTCAACATACCTACATACATACATGAGTATGCATAATCTCTATACAGGCCACATTAGGGGGGGGAACAAAACCAGGATCAAGACAACATATTTAATATTAACAGAATTAAAATCCCCTATAAAACAAAACAACCCATTTATATAATTACAGACAGTCCTCAACTTATGACCGGTCACTTAGTAATTGTTACTAAGTTATGATGAACCCCCCCAAAAGGTGCTTATGACTTGGATACAGAGTTTCAATGGCTGTTCTCCCCCTGCAATCCCAGGATTGCATTTTGGATGCTCAGTAACTGGCCTTCATTTACAATCGTTTGCTGTGATCACATCTCCATGATTTACAACAATTTTTGCCAGAAAACCAGCATTTACTTCCAACTGCCAGTAAAAAAAAATGCCCATTGCAGACAATGGGTTCGCTTAATGACTGCTGCAAAAAAGGTTGTAAAATTGGGTCAGTCGTGTTAATCATCGGCATGACTTATGACCAGTATTCCAGGCTCAATTATAGTCGTAAGTTGAGGACTATCTGTAATGTAAATTTGCTTACACACATAATCACAAACCATGGCATATAGAAGGACAAACATAAGAAAGACAAAACAGAAATCTGGGCTAAGCACCATATGTGTCTCTGTGTGCTTATTCTGTAGTAGGTGTATTCTTTAGTAAGACCCACTAGATACAGGGGCTCTAAATTTCAATAAAACAGGGATATACTGCTGCTATCGAGGGAATGTACTGTATATTTTTAGCCAGCCTGCAGCACATAGTATGTTAACTGGGGAGAAATCCTTGGGATACAAACCTGATTGCTACCAAGACCCTGGCTGATAGAGATTCAATTGATTTCTGTCTGCCACTTTTTCCCCTGGTGAACATGCTTGGATCTTCTAGCTTTTGTTCAATCAGTGTGCTAGCTTCATTCTCTTCTTGCTTCCTGCCATCTGTAGAAGTTGTGCATCTACAATAGACAGCTATCTACTGAGATTCTCCATCACTTGGATTTCGAAGAGGCCTCTCAGCTAATGTGTTTGCTTCCACACCAATGAAAGCTAAAACTCCCCATCTTTTAGCCACTTGCTTTCATTTCTGTGCATCTCTAAGTCTGTTCCTCAGTTTCCACAATAGCTTTGTCTATTACCCTGTGTTTTCAGCTAGTGCAAGGTGACCTTCCTCCTGCATTTCCCACCAAAGTAAAATACTTAGTAGACAGGGAACCTCTTCTTCAATTCAGATAAGCACAAGGGCTAATAGTTATCAATATCAATGGTACACACTACTAAACCTGTGAATGGAGTAGTGGTAACTCCTTGAAGATGCATTAAGTTCAGGATTCAACTGATTCTCTAATTAAAGAAATTTCAGGCAGTCCAGCTAAACCAGTGTTTCTCAACCTTGACAATTTTAAGGCATGTGGACTTCAACTCCCAGAATTCCACAGCCAGCAATGCTGGCTGTGGAATTCTGGGAGTTGAAGTCCACATGCCTTAAAATTGTCAAGGTTGAGAAACACTGAGCTAAACCTTACTTCCTTTCTTCAGTTTCTTTTGTTTGATACTTCTTACTCTTTTTCTGTGCTTGGCATGATGCTGCTTGCCTTGAGAGGGAACTGTGTGATGAATATGTTGGCCAAAACACCAAAAATACAAAATAGAACTTGAAAACTACTGAAATTCAGGTAGCGCACAAAGTGTAGCTGTGCATGTGTATACCTTGCTTCCATTACAGTCCCCTGGAAATTTAGACAGACAGACACAGAATCAAGGACAATGTTGGACTAATAACCTGATATTCTCGATACAAATTAAACTACATTCACCCAACAAAGATTTCAAATGACCAACATAATTGGATTTAATTCCAGCTTACTCATCCCTGTGTAACTCAATATTAACCAAGGAAATACTGATTCTTTTTAGAGTTTAGTGAAAATGTAGAAATATGATTGAATGTCCTAAGCATTTTGGATACACTTCACTCCAAAGGTCTAGATAAGCTCTCCCAGAAATTTCCTCTAGATCTTGAATATGGTCAGAAAGCATATAGGTTGGCCATGGTTATTCAACAGTCCTCCTGGCACCACCATTTACCATGATGAGATAAGAAGAGGATCACTGAAAATACATCACTAAGGCACAACCCATAGTATCAAATGTTGCCAAAAAGTCTCCCAAGTTAATAGGACTCTTATTTATTTTACTCAACCATTTCCTGGCATAACTCATCAAAAGCAACCCAACCTGTTTTATCCTGAAATCTCAAACAGTTCAAAGATAAACCAATATGATATGTTTGAATCTATGTTATAACAAGATTTATAACCATATTATACAAATATTATGTTCTACATAAACAACATCACAAAGCAGCTGACAAAATAGGCAGTGCCATAAGAAAAATAAATTAAAACAGTATAAAGTGATAAAAATTGAAAAGATAGAAGTAAAAGAAAAACAACAGCAGTGCACATATTCATCTAACACCATACGCAGAAAATCTAGATGAAGAGATGTAATAGTTGGTGCCTTAGAAATTGCATGGTGTGTTGAAGATCATGGAGAAGGTTCATCTCTGAACTACTACAAGATGGCATTTGAAGCTCCTTGCCCACTCAAAGAATCTCTCCAATGATCTCAGAAAACAAGTCTGCAATGGCAAGGACAGGCAAGCAGCTATACATCTCCCAAATTGTTTGACATCATGTATCATAAGCAAACCCCTGAAACTATTTAGCCATCAGTTGAATATGCAACTGGTATACTTCACTTCTCCAGATAATTTGTTCAGAAAGGAATTGGACAGTTCATTGTCAAGATTGTTTTAATTGGATCCAATTCAACAATAAGAAAGGCAGACTGATCAATTCTATCCCAGCAGTACCGGGATTGGGCTGATAGCAAAAATTAAAGATGCCATGTTGTTTTCACTTAAATTCAGGGCAAGAAAGTATCACAATCAACTAGGCAAATGGATGTCAAGAACGCTTTCCAGATCAATCTGACAATAAGAAAACATTTTCCCTTATGTCCCACAGTAGGTTGTTTGCGCCTGGATCTCAAAGGGAGTGATATTCCTAGACAACTCTGGCACAGCAATGATTCAGCCAGCCTCAACTGCTGATAAAAATGCAAACTCTGCCCTAGATCAAAATATTGCAATGTTTATACGTCTGCATGTGGCACATGTATGATTTTGTATATACATCAGCAATTGTAACCTAGCAAAATACAAACTGAAAATGGAAGTAGTGATTACATGACTTCCTGTAATCCTTGGCAATGAATGAGAACTTGGCTGGAAATTAACTTGATTTCCAGGATGTTGAGGAAATATTCATCACTACTAGAAGAGCACTTGTTATGTTGACACATTAGTACCAAAGACACTTGTTCATCCATGAACCGTCAGCTGCATGCCTATTTGAGTTCAGCTATTTAGGGGTTCCAAGCAGAGAGTTTGCTGAAAACCCACCCCTCTTTATTAGGAACATAAAGATTAAAACTCTTACAAAATATTAACTAGA